>NW_015505856.1:663900-670840 GCF_001515645.1 Sinocyclocheilus grahami
TGTTTGTTTATGTGCATCAATCAGAGTGCAAACAGTAAAAGATCTTGAGGCAGGTGACGCGCTCTCTATTACTACGGAAGTTCTAAGCGGCCATGCATTTTTTTTCTTGTTTTCTGGTGATCTCAACATAACAGAAATTGTTTTCTCGAACTACTGATGGGGAGTATACTGTATATCCACTATAGCTGTACAGAAGACCTTTTTCGGGATCGCTATAATTTATGCAGTTCATTACTGACATTTAATTAAACTTATAAATGTTAAATGCTTGAATAAATATGATCATTTTGCTTGAAATTGTATACATTTTTGTTACGTTATTACTGCTGCACGACTCATCACAGTTTCTCATTTACAATGACGTATTTGTAATGTAATATTTCTTATTTTTATCTTCCTTATCTTTATTGTTAATAAATGTATATTAATAAGTAATGTGATTTGCATATGTGTATAATTTAGTTCGGTGATGTTATACAGTGTTGTAGCCTAATCTTTTGTATTTTCTACAATTGTAGGAAACCATAAGTGTAGAATTGCACTACTTTACTTGTCTGTTTACTTGCATCAATTGGAGTGAGATAAACAGGGAAAGATGTTGAGACAGGTGAAAAAGGTTTGGGTAATAGTGAATATTGACCTATCGTGCGTACCGTTGTTGCTCCCGCTGTTAGCAGGGGATAATCTCTGCATTTGGGGTAAAAAAGACAGAATTATGTATTGTGCCAAGAAGATTGTCTGTTCGTTGACACAGGCACGAATTGATAAGCAGCTGCCTTTAGCAGAGCCTTTACCAATTACCTCCATTGATCAAAGATTCGGCACGGTCGTCTGTGAGTGATGTCACCTCCCAATACAAACACTCCCACTAGTATAGTCCCGCCCCCTCACATTGATTGACAGCTTTCCGTGTAGACATCGGAAATTCAAATGCAAAAGGAATTGCAATTCCATTTGAGTTTTGGGTCCGTGTATCATCTGATTAGTCAATTATTCCACACTCTGGAAAACGAAAAATTGACAAAACAGGTCGATATTTAGTTTTTAGTTTTTTCTGTATGAACCAAAAAATGTCAGCTGATGTCTTTTTCCCGTTTTTCAGCTCAAAACCAAAAATCCAATAAACAGGAAAACCTAAACAAAATAATACGGCTATTATTTATTTTTCCAGTTTTCGCGGTGTCTTACCGCTTTCGCACCATCAAAATGAACCAAATGAAAAGTTGGCTTCAAACTTTCACTTTCAATTTCTTTGGAGCAATTTACAAACGGATAATTGTCTCTGATTTTAATTTTCAATTTTATGAGTTTGGGTTGTTGCGCCCGAATCTGATTTTTGAATAACATAAAAAAGTACTCATTTTCTGATTTTCCACTTCTTTGTTTTGCACTCCCGGTTGGACCGTACCAGTGGGGTGAGCGGAGCTGGGGATGTGGATGTATTTACCCAGAGCGCTGTATGGCTGTATCAGGCAGAGAGTGAACCAAATCCGGGGTAAGGCTAAAAGCAGCCAAATGTATTAAACATCATGAACCCGTCTTTTTAGGCTTACCTAAAAAGACGGGGTGTCATGTAGGCTAAGAAAAAACATTTAGTGGGACTGAATTTGTATTTAACGTGATTGCAATTTAATAAAGTATATAACGTTTCCTTTCCACGGATATTCAAACAGTGAATAAATGATATATAGAAAGTGACATTATCACTAACATTGATCTATCGCGAGTTTAAGCACTCTCAAAAAAAATTATAATCACTGAAGCTGTATACACTGTGAAATGAATCTCTTACATTGTACGTACATCTGCGCGTTGTTGTTTATTATGAGAGAATTCGCAAGAGTATTCAGTCAGCGAACGCGCGCGCACTCAACAAAACTGACGAGTTTCAACGATGACTCATCTGAACTCCTCTGATTGGCCATTGCATTCCTAAGCTCAACAGAATTGTGTGTGATTGGTTAAAATGCGCAACACTGTAAAAATGCCTAAAATGAAATACGGTGCAACATGAGCAGATCTTACTTTAATGCCGCAATCGACACTGTCTATTCATTTTAATTTTGTTAGCAACAGACATAATATATTTAATTTGTTTGTGCAGGGGCATTTTTGTCCAATTTAGTGGCATTTTTCCCCACTAGGCCAGGGGAAGGCTAAGCCTTACACACACTCCGCCTATGCTCATAAGAAACATACAGTAAATGTACAGTATCTGTCCAAAAAAAACCAACAACAACATTGTCATACCTGGCCTGGTTGTTGCAGAGACCCTTGTGACCTGCACATTCTCCAACACAACCTCCGTCCCACACGCGCAGACATGCAAACGGTTGATGCGTTCTGCGCCAGCCTGTCAGACGTGATCAATACATCATTCCTCCTGTAACGAGCCCGCGCCTCTCCACCTCTTCCTCTCCTTTTTCCATCTCATGATTATTCCTCCTCTCTTACTTCTCCTTTCCGATCGATTCCTCATTCCATCCCAAGCCCGGTGTAAGGCACACCGCAATTAGAGCGCCTTCTAATCTTCCCCGCTGTCTGTCTTTCATTCACTGCCTTCCATTATGTATGACATAAAACCCTCCTCACCAAAGCTAATGAAATCAAACAGGATTCAGAGGTATTAAGTCACTTAAACACTCGACAGCGGGGGTGAGAGCAGATATCCGTCAGCGGTCCACACATGGTGAACGGTGACTCAAATACCTAGATTTTCTGACCATGCAAACACTCAGCTGTGGCCTTTCGCAATCATTTTATGCTGAATATACTCTCCACTGCCTTAAAGGTTCAGGAAATGACACATGCCGGACTCAAACTCTGATTGCTAGCATAAGCACCATGTCTCAGCGTGTCAACACAGCTATGACTCATTTACTTTCCAGTAAAACTATATAAATATCCTTAAAACAAGATAAAAGTACTTGTTTTCAGAGCCTATATATTGAGTAAGATGTATTTTAGGCATTAACATTAAGAAAATGTTAAATTTATTGGTTAAGAAGTTTTATATTACACATATCTTGTAAATATGTTTTGCACAATTTACCTCTGTAATTTCTCATTTTCAGTAAAAAAGATTTGTTTCAAACCAAGAAACTCTATTTCCAAGATCTACATTTAAACCAACGCCATGTGTTTCTAATTTTTGCTCCTGAATGACTGGGTAACTGGATCAAATCAAAGTTTCTGCATGCTTGGATGGATTCTCTATGCTCTTTTGATTTGTGAACCTTACAGAGGTGCAGTCCATGCTAATGAGACACCTCTCTGACTATCCCTACGGATCATACAGCTGCCAACATCTGGCGATGCAACCTGCAACAGCTCACATGAAACATGGAGTCGTCAAAGCTGCTACAAACGAACCAGGAAAAACAAACTAAGCAATTTATGACACTTAAAGAAGAGTAGAATAGCACACTCACATAAGATAAAGGCTCCAGTCATATTAGTGACCTAGAAAAGGCAAGTTTCGTTCCATAAACAGCAGGTCGCCCCCTCCTGGAAGCCTCCATATGTTGACAGCCAGAGCTGGGTAGATTACTTACAAATTGTTATGAATGATTTACTGCCATTGTGTGAATAATGTGTAATCATGTAATCTATAAATATGTAAGTGTAATCTGATTATGAGCTTTTCAAAATGTAATATACTCTAATTACAAGTACTTAATTTTTGGAATCGGTTTAAGTAATCCAGATGATATGTTATCAGTTACTACACAGCACTGTTGACAGCAACCTTACAGCATTAAATGAAACACACAAAACATCAGCAATATATAATTTACTATAACGGTACTATAGTAAATTCACTAAATCATCCAAAGGGAACTCAAAAGACTAGAAATCTCCCTCTATCTCAGTCAGTTTTGTTTGGCTCATTTAGCATCTACACACTTCCTCTTCATTTCTGATAGCGATTACAGAAAAGCGGACAGTGACTATTTATCGAGCAATAACCGTTTCAATGTGTTTTTGAGATTATTCAGCACTAAATAAGATTGATGTCACTGTCTTTTGTTATTATTGGATAGCATCCATGAGTCCCTGTGCGATGCTGCTCTCTGCTGAGAGTCTGAAAATCAAGGTTGCCAGTAAAATAAAAATATATAAACAAACAGACAGTAAAAGTGTGTGTGGGGGGGGGCTTTTAAATGCTTAAGCATGGTGGCAGGGAAGCTGTAGATGCTAACCTTTAATGTGTCTGAGAGGAAGAGAGAGACTGAAAAAGCATCAAACATCTCTCTCCTGCTTCTGAGTCGGATTCAGAGTCTTATGGTTCATATGAAAAAGCTGGTAGTTAAAAAACATAATCGTGATCCAAGACTAAAACAGGGCTATATAAAACATGAATTAAATCTATAATTTATGCCCAAAGTTATAGTAAAGACTATAGTGAAATGCACTGGTAATATTTACTTCAACTACATATAGCGCCACCGAGTATTGAAACACTGTCGATCATACTCAAAAAGATCTAAATGTCATTGCATTAGAGATGTTTGTTAGATTATAAACTAACTAATATGAAACAATAGATTTACTGTTCAAAAAGTACTCATGAACATGGTGGTTGTGACATTCACCTATTTTTAAGGGTGGCAGAAAAGTCCAAATACTTTTTGGGGGGCCAATATAGTAAAGCTGCTTCAGTCACATATTTGCATGATTCTCATTTCATGCTACAGCTACCAAAACAATAAAAGACAAGGAAAGATGAATTAGTTTGACCAGTGAAGGGCTATATTGTGTGTGTGTGTGTGTGTGTGTGTGTGTGAAGGACTAGTTGATCACAGACAGGCTGCCATGTCATGCTGGGTAATCCTTGCAATAATGTCTGTGCTGAGTGAGATGGCACAGTGGAGTGCTATAGACGGATCTGCAGCATGGTGTCTGCACATAAAGAACCCTGGGGCCTCAGGGGCCCGACACCTCTCTCAGAACACGTGCACACACACACATACACACACACCCATTTGAAACGTCCATCATAGACATTTTGTCGTCTGTGCTGAGTGAGATGGCACAGTGGAGTGCTATAGACGGATCTGCAGCATGGTGTCTGCACATAAAGAACCCTGGGGCCTCAGGGGCCCGACCTCTCTCAGAACACGTGCACACACACACATACACACACACCCATTTGAAACGTCCATCATAGACATTTTGTCTTGTGCAGATCATTACATATAAAGGATCTACTGTGATGACAAACAGAATTTAATTTAGTTAATTGCTGAATTCGTTTTTTTTAAATACTAATTCAAACACATTGAATTTGGTGAAATTAAATGAATTGAAAGAAAGAAAGAAACAAACACACACACACATCAATAAATGAAATGAAATAAAAAATAAAAACAAAATAAATATTAGAATAACATTAAAATATTAGATTTATATGATTTTTTATTATATCTTAATAAACAGGGTCCAGTGATTAATTTTGTTTTTAAATAAACAGTCAACAGGCAGTATGATGACTGATAACTTCATCATCAGTACAAATAATTCCACAGATACTTCACATCAATCGTGACTCACTTCAGATTAATAAACCTCTGGGATCTGCCAAGCTATTGTTCTGAGAGGCCTTACAATCAATAGATTTACTGCAACCAATCACACTAAACAATCTGAACCCAGGCCAGAGAAACATTCAGATAAAGCACAAAGGGAAGTCGACTTTCTTCTGTGTGTGTGTGTGTGTGTGTGTGTGTGTGTCTGCATGTTCGCAACATCACTGCCCCTGTGGGTCGAGCTCAGGCCATTTTTCAAAGAAGAAGTCTGTGTTTTATAGGTCATCGTGTTTTGACAGTGCGAGATGAACACAAAATGCTTTTGAACGTAAGAGAGGGGGTTAACGTTACCTCACTCGTGCTGACAGACTTATACGACAGGACGATACACTTATTCTACTGTTTCACCAGCAGTCATTTCACTGACGGACTGATGAGAGAGACAGGCCTGTCTTGTAATACGACACACATACAACATCTCTCAAGAGAGGACAAAAGTACTGGAACACACTCACTAGGAGTCTCACACAGATATACGCCGGACTGAAGTGTTGACAGACCCATTAACGGGGCCTCTCTCTGTTATTTCATAACCTCAAACTGATGTGAAATATACTGTTCCTCAGAGTCAGGAGCTCCTTGAATGATTTGACACAGTGAAAACAATACGCACATTTCCTTGTTTCTATGTACCGTATTGTCCCGAATATAAGACACTGTTTTTTTCTTGGAAATACATCTGAAAAAACGCGGTCGTCTTATATTCAGGGTCTAGACATGTCAATAATACACCCACAACAATAGGTGGCGCCAAATATGCATAAAACGAGTGTGCCATGAAATACTAATGTAACGCGTGTTGTAAAGATCGCGAGTAAAAACAAAAGAAAAAGAAGTCGTGACATGTAAAAAGAGTCACGTTAGCCTGATGGGACCAAACTCCCTTTGTGATTTTAAAAGGTAAGACAGTACCCAGATTTGAAGACTACAGTAAGATTTAACTTCTACTGTTAATAAGATTTTGGTAGGCTACTATTAGATGGATAGCCTAAATGTCCTAATTCAGATGGGCTACCTGTTTTTTTATTTTTACTGGTATATCAAAAAGTGTATATATATTTTAATGTGATTGTTGGTACATTTTACCAGTTTTTACAATACTTTCAAAACAAAAATTAAAATAGGAAAAATATGCAATATGTAAATAATTGAAGACAAAATGTGTTTTACTGAGAAAAAACAAGATTTGTTTTTTAAAAAGTCTTTTTCCAAAAGGTACATCTGGGTCGTCTTATAATCAGGGTCGTCTTATATTCGGGCCAATACGGTAATCATCATATACATTCATACAAGCATGGCTGGACTGAGACAAAAAATCGGCCCTGGCATTTTTTGGTCCAGGCGGCCCACCA
>NW_015505856.1:670963-683792 GCF_001515645.1 Sinocyclocheilus grahami
AATAGAAAGTTCAGAAGAACAGCATTTATCTGAAATATAATTTTTTTGTAACATTATAAATGTCTTTATCATCACTTTTGATCAATTTAAAACATCCTTGCTAAATAAAAGTATTAATTTCTATCATCCCCCCCAAAAAAATAAAATAAATAAATTATACTGACTCCAAGCTTTTGAATGGTATATGTATAATGTTACAAAAGCTTTTTATTTTCAGATAAATGCTGATCTTTGGATCTTTCTATTGGATCTTTCTTACTGTTCAAAACATTTTGACTGGTAGTGTATGTATGTAGCCTATGTATCACACTCATATCACATCTTGTTTTGGATAAGAATAAAACGTCAGGTCCGACGTAAATATTGTGTCTTTTTTCATTTAAATCTAGCTTTATTCGCATTGGCCCATGGACACCTCTATGAATACACTTGGCAAAAAAATTGCGGGGGACGAATTTACGTTTTATTAAAAAGTGTTTATGTATTCTACACTCATGACGTGCGCACACATTAGGATAGGTTAGATGCCTGCCTCCACTGCGAGTCCCTATCAAGCACTTTACCGATTCCACTACTCTCTTCTTCTCCTCCTGCCTGGCTCTTTGGCCCGCATCACTCACCGCAGTGCAAGCCTGTTCTTGATAATGCTGCAGTGAAAACGTGGGAAAAGCCGACAAGGAAGAAGTTGGGGTGAAGCGATCTTTATATAGGCGGAGCAAAATACTTAATCACCCCGTCTATAGCGCATTTTGATTGGATGTTTACACTGTCAATACAGGAGACAAATCAATGGGCCACTGGCTGCTCCCTGTCCCTGCGTGATGGCCCTCGGCAAAAAAAACAAAAAACCTGTCGGCCCCTTACGTGCGCCGGCCCACCGGGAAAATGCCTGGTATTCCCGATTACCAATCCAGCCCTGCAAACAAGTCATTGCTAACTAATCTAGGATCTGAATCTACCTCTAGGATGTCTCTCTATGACTATATTGTAAGGAAGCGGCAGAGCAATGTTTTCAGAAGAGGTGACTGAAGGGCCATGGGGTTCAGAAAGGTCAGCTGTGCATTTACTCGGACTAAACTCGACACAGATGAAGACAAATAGAAATCACAGATGTAGCCAGAGGATGTCGGACGGGGTGTAGGCGCATTTTAAACGATGACATGTTCCCCCCTGATGATGGACTGTCTACAAAGTCAATCCATCCTGACCTAAAGGTCAAAGGTTGTGGCATCAGCCAGTAGACGGGACGGGGATGCTATCTCAAACACATCTGCTTATCAGGACAGACTGTCCTATCCACACAGACACAGAGACACAAAAGGGGCAGAGGTCAAAGCTAATGGCCGTCAATTAGCAGCACTTAAAGCTTCAGTGCTCATGCAGAAAGACATTACAACAGCAGAAGAGGGAGACGGAGCAAACAGAGACAGAACAAGGAGACGCTGAGGAGCTTCAAATGAGCCGAACGGTGATTAGACGGCAAAGTGTTTCAGCGGTGACAGAGAAACGCAAACAGTCATTAGCGAGAAGCTACATCAGTGAGGATGGTGACTTCTCAACCTGAAATTGAACAGTGTTGTGTTGATTCTTTTTGTGTGACACCAATGAAATTGCATTATGCTGTTGAATTGTTTGTATATATTGACAAAGTTATTACAGGGTATGACAGAATTCATGTCAAACAGATGTAGTTAATATGCATTTCCACACTTTGAAATGCATTTTACTGTATTTTAGACAATGAAACAGTAAAACTGTAAGCATACTTCCTATATAGGCAGCATTTTAAGGAAGGCAGTGTTAAGGCAATAAAATATAACACAAATAAATAAACATATAATAAATGTATAGAGTGTATAAACATTTATATATTTTGGATATAGTGACAATTTATATATATATATATATATTTATTTTAATATATATATATATATATATATATATATATATATACAATTTTTATATATTTTACATTTTATTTAATATTTTAATTTATTTTACATGCATTTTTTATATTTAGTTTTATATTTTTAAATATATTTCTACCTCACTAAATCAAATTACATTATTTATAATTAATATAAAATTTAAACAAACAAACAAATAAATAAATGATGTACTTCAGAAGATAACAAGATAGCAAATTATGTTTCATAGCAGAGCCTGACACCCAAATACAAAAAAAACTAAATACTACACTGAAAGAAAGTTGCATGTTGCATGACCCTTTGTCCAACATTATGCATAATATGCTCTGAGAGAAAGGAGAAAAAACAAGAAAGTGAAGAGAAAAATGTGGTTTGGAAGAATAATCCCTGGAAGGATTTGAGAGGGCAGTCCGGGTCAGCGCTGTGCTCTCTGGTCCGTGGAATAGCTGAGGAGAGATCGTTTGGGAAGTCGGGTGAATATCTAATCAGGGAGAGGGTTAACTTTTGCGCCGTGTCCCAGAGCCAGGCCTAGGCATCAGGACAACACATTAGAGACAGAATTATTCAACAGTTTTACCTCTTTAACATTTCAATGACTGGAAAGTCATTATTTTGAGAGAATGGGAGGTCTAAAAAAAAAAATCAGAGCAGCGGAACGATTCCAGCTATGATCCATGACCTTTAAAAACACTCGACTTAATGCAGGCCGCTGATGTTTATTTAAGCTTATTTCAATATTTACTCGAGTTATTAAAAACAAGAATGCATTAATTCAACTCCGGACCTTGACAAATCAGATTCCGTCTCCATCAGTATTGTGGGCATGATGAAATTCACCGAGGAAGCCTCGTGATGCAATCAAGTCAAAATAACAAATAAGAACCTGAGGCTCGAGGCTGTTGCTACACGAGGACCGAACCGCCTGTAGCGCACAGACTGAGGTGGTAAGTGATGGCACTGTCTGATTGGCCCATATAAAGGGGGACTGAACCTTTTGGGGGGGTTCACAAAGTGTGGAGAAAATCTGTCTACATCATCAATCGCACAGTGGAAACAATGTTTTGGCTAGTTTTGAGACTGAATTTGTTTTAGGGTGTCTACACATTAGAGATTATTGCATTATTATTAGAATGGTACATTGAAGGATGTAGATGATAAATGCATAATGTTCAGTTGTCCTTCCACAAACACATTTCTATCCATCCAAAACTCACAACGTTATCTAAGCACTCGACAAAGAGTATTTACTCATTGTTCACAAAACTGTTTTAATTAAACCAATAAAAACTCTCATTAGAAAAACATCAGGCAAAAAAACATCTTTAAATGCCACCACATAACAGAAAATGCTACTTTTTTGTATTTTGCACCTAAAACAAAGTAACAATGGATCCAAGTGACTCACTGGAAATAGAGACTGTGCTATTTCACTCTGTGTTTACAAGACATGTGGGTTTGCCCCAAGAAAAGCCACCAGTTCGCATCCTTTGAGATTGGCCTAATTATCGTTTGGAGAGCCGTGACGGGGGGGTCCACCAGACGAGAAGGGTGGAGCCGTTACCAGGGGGAGTGATCAGTCATGTTTCGCACCTGATGCTTCATGCATCTACATCGACTTCCACATACCAGAGGAAAAACTCCAAAAAAGAACCACAAGAGGTCCTTTTTCTCTTCACTGCAGCCTGTTGGCTCTAGTCTCCCTTCTGTAAGTCCCTCCAGCACACAGCACACTCTCGCAAAACATTGTGCTCCAACCCCCAAAGCTTGGTCAAACAAACACAGCGTGCCACAGAGAGACAGACAGAGAAAGAGGAAAAAACGGACAGGAAGGGCACATCAGGATTATTCAGGCCTCTCCAAACATTATTGGGTAATATGTTCTAATTAATTGAACTGTGGTCCTGTTGGTACACGCGGCTCGGCTGCAGCACGTTTCTCATTAGCGCAGGAGCTCCACCTCCTTCACCTATTGAACAATAACAGCACTCTCCAACACAAACGCCATCAGGGCCGCTTGACGGCCCTGTGCTGTAATTGGCTGGCTGGCTCTCATTAAAGGTGGGGTAAGTGATTTCTGGTAGCCAATGTTGACATTTGAAATCACCAAAACAAACACGCCCCTACCCAAAAAGGGTCTCGCCCCTATTTTGATAGCACCACCCCACACATATGTGCGCAACCCAGGCAACGATTAGTTCTGTGAAACAAAGCAAAACCAATGTTACACCGTGTCTACACTGGACGCGAATGGCGCGACGCGACAAAATACTATAGAACTCATTGTAATCAGTGATGCTGTCTACACCATAGATATATATACATATCTATGGTCTACACTGGCTGCGGCGCGGCACGGCATGCCACGATAAATCCCCGACAGAAAACTGCTTCTGCGTTCTATTTATGACGTATTGACACAAATTTCAAATGATTTTCAATGGTCACTTTGTAGCGTCCAGTGTACTACAGACTTTAGCTGTTGCGGCGCAGACACATTGTTTTTACTCAGCTATCGAGAAGAAACAAAGCAACCTTGGCGTCCGATCGCAGGCCTTCCGCTCCTTGAGTTCTCTCCACGGGTCCTAATTCTTGCCTTATGCCTTCTTTTGTTCCGCAGACGTTTTCCTCTTTTGTTTTTTATCCGCCATCTCTATCTTTCTGTCGCTCAGCTCGGCTAATGTCCGTCCCGTGCACTGAACGCTCTCTCCTCCACATCATGAGTAGACACGCCCCTTACTGCTGATTGGCTACAAGTTTGTTTTGCTATTCGGCCCGAATCAGTTTTCTAAAGCGTTTTTGAAAAATTGCTTACCCCACCTTTAAGGAGGGGCGGCGGTTGTCGTAAAAAAGCCAATAAAGAAGCATTAGGCTAGTGTTCCAGCAAAGTTCGACAGGGAAAAGTCAACATGCCAGAATCTGAGCGAAGGAAATGGGAAGTGGATATTTATTTTTTGCGCAAGTTCATTTTGTTAACGCACCGTCACACACAACAGATCTTCACAGGAATCGAATGGAAAGCAGAAAGGCTTCCATTAAGGTGAGGTGAGAGAGTGTCAGAGCTCTATCGGCGTGTGAAAGGCACGTCTTGAAGCTCAGCCAAACACCATGCGGAGGGATTTTCCTCCTCATTTACCAGCCTCTCTCTCTTTCTCTCTCTGGTTACTGCTGTTTGCACAGCCAACAATCTAAACTGTGAATCTGTCGAGGGCCAAAATATTACAATGAACAATTACCTTCTCTTACCGTGAGGCAGATTATTTACGGCTAGGCACAGCATGTCGCCACATTGTACTGCGGAGAAAAGCAAAGCTGCCGAACGTAAAACGAGCACGACGTTTCATAAAAAGTCACAGCATGCTGTCTGAAGGGTCAACTGTGGGTGTCTCACATCTTGACAGCTGAAAGCAGAAGCTTACAGCAGTTCATGTGAAGTTATAATGAAAACACCGTAATAGTAAATAAAAGGTGAGCAGATTTGTGGCTGTTTAGATTGTCACTGTGTCTGCATCATTTATTACACAGCTCTACAGAATACTTGATTCTAATTGGTCGAGCACTGCATCCTGTGGTGAAATATTTCAATGTATGAATGCAGTAATTTTAATTCCCATTCATTCACTTATTTGATAAGCAGCCATGTGATACATAAGACAATGTACAGCTATCAAGTTAATATTGCAAAATAAACCATTTTAGAACAGGTTTTAGAATTAAAGGCATTACAATCTGCCATAGTCCCAGCATGCACCTCTGAAACCACTCAGATATTTGCTGACTGAGTCTTTATTGAGAAAACGAGTCAATTTAACTTTGTTCTGCTTTTAAATTGACTACTGGGAATACAGTGTACTTCCACTGGCCTCATATTCACCGGCTGAAAACAAGAGAGAGGTATTACATAGCATTCGCTAAATCCACATCTAAAACACTGAGGGGAGGAGATCAGCGTAAATGTAAATTCCAGACACGTTCAGTAATTTTAACAATATCCAGGGTGGATATTATGAGGTTAGTGTGCTCTGTTGAACTCCTTAGTTAGTGCACTTCAAAGCGCCCTCAAAACTCGGCAAGCATGCAGACCACAGGTGCAAACAAAAACATGGCCTGACCCGCTTGACAATAATTAGCACTCTGCTTTAAAAAGGCTTCCTCCAGTCACGCATGAATTTTCACACTTTCAGAATCTTTCTCTGTGGTAATGCAAACATTCAAGCACAATTTCCAGACACACGCACATACAACACAAGGCAGTTTCGCAGCTTCTGGCCTGAAATATTTGTCACAACATTATCCAACAGAGGAAATGAGAGTGACTTCCCTGTGCAAAGTTGCCTGAATTCACATTGTAAACACGAAGTGTAACATTTTTGGAGAACTACTACTACTACAAAAAGTTTCATAGATGCCTCTTACTGGGGTGGAGTCATTAGGGCTGTCAACTGAATCAAATTTAATTGAATTAATTAAATGATGTGCCAAATAATTAATCAAATTTTGTCAAAGCTGTGACACAGGGGGTGTTGCACATACACATGACATAAGAGCTTTTGCCACATTGAGGTTTGAATCTGACCAATAAAGTCCAGGGCAAAAGCTCCCTAACATAAACAAAATTAGCAAAAGGCCCTCATAAATAATAATAATAATAAAACCAAATATCAATTGCACTTAATCACAAATCAATATTTAATGAGAAAATCCCTCAAATGAAAACAATGTACATATGTAAACTGACATTTTTGGCAGTTGTGTCATGTCAATGAGTGTTGTATATTTTACGACCACAAGTAGATAAGCATTGAAAAATGCATCACGAGGCCCCTGAATTTGCTTCCATTCTGTTGAACTGCCCCCATTATCCATCTATAAAACAAAATGACTATGACCCACCTGTTGTTATGGTTAACCCATCAAAACACACATGTCAGAAGGAAACGAGTCTAGCTAACTGAATGTCACACTTAGGTACAGAAGAGGAACATACAATAAATCAGTCGGTCTTTGCTGAATGCACACTCACACACAAAAAAACAGACTCCGTATGGACCAAGGCTCTGCTGAGAGATTTACACACTGAACACTGAGCAGTCTTTGTGTACCAGTGGACACAGACCCTCTGATGGCACTTTCAACGGCAGATAAATGCAGTGTGCGTGTGTGTTGAGAACAAAGAGGGCCCTCAGCGACTGCTATCAGACTGCTGGATAAATGCTAAAGAGTGTGTCTCAATCATCTCTGGTAACCTGTAGCAACGACACTGGAGAGAGATAAGTCTGTGAGCCTGGAGGAGGGTTTGTCCAGAGAAAGAGGGAGGAAAAGAGGATAGAAACAGAAGAGGACTTGACCTCGATATAATGTAGTTTTGTTACTGAGAGTTAAGCAAAGTGTGAGCTTTCAGAAATGAGTTAAAACAACCAAATTAATTTAAATGCAGTCCAATTATCGTTCTGTCACATCAGCACAATGAAATATGGGAATGTGGAGAAAATCAATCACTGTCATCTTTACAGGGCCATACATTACAGGCTGTTATCGGCCGTTCCTCACTGAGACATTTGTTTGACAGCAGGTCAAACTGTGAGATCTGTGAGATTCAAATTTATATAGCGATGTCACGTACAGTAACAGCAGCCAAAGGAAGGAGGTAATGTAGCTGTGCTATTAGTCAGTCAGACAGACAGAGAAAGCAAAATACAGGCAGAGGAAGAGATCGAGAAGGAAGCAAGGGCAGAGGAAGAGATCAAGACAGAAAGGAAAGACAAATATATCAAGGGAGAAGCAAAGTCAAAGTTAAAAGAGGAGGAAGGAACCAAGACTTTGACAAGGAAGACATTAAGGCAGAAGAAGCAGAGGAAAAAGAAAGGGAAGCAGCCAAGAGGAAGCAGAGGAAGAGGTAGAGATTAAGAAGAAGAGTGAAAAAGAAAAGGAAGAGGAGATTGTGACAGATGGGAGAGAGGAAGAGGAGCAAGATGAGATTGAGACAAAAGGCAAGGCAGAGGAAGCAGGGGAAGAGTAGGAGGCAGAGAGCGAGACAGCGACGGGATAGAGGAAATGGAGGAGGAAGAGGAAATGACTGAGACAGACACAGGGCAGAGGAAGAGGAAGAGGAAGAGATTAAGACAGAAGCAGAGAGAGAAATTGAGACAGAGCAGAGGATGGAGAAGAGGAAGAGATCGAGACAGAGGTAGAGTCAGAAGCAGAAGAAAAGTCAGAGGAGGAAATTGAGACAGTCACAGAGGAAGAGGAAATGGAGGAGGAAGAGACTGAGACAGTGGCGGGGCAGATGAAAAAGTAAGAGATCGAGACAGAAGCTGAGACAGACAGGACAGAGGAAGGGGAACAGGAAGAGATTGAGACAGTTACAGAGGAAGAGACTGGGACATTGGCAGGAGCAGAGGAAGAAACTGAAACTGAAAGGGAAGCGACAGAGACTGCAGAAGAGATGAAGAGTGAAGTGACCAAGAGGAAGCAGAGGACGAGGTGAAGACAAGGAGGAAGAGACTGAGACAGTGATGGGGCAGAGGAAGAGGTAGAGGAAAAAGAAAGTGAAGTGATCAAGTGGAAGCAGGGGAAATGAAGAATGCAGAGGCCAAGACAGCAACAGGTTAGAGGAGGAAAAGGAAGAGATTGAGACTAAAGAAGGGGAACAAGCAGAGATAGAAATAGACAGGAAAGAGAAAGACATCAAGACAGAGGCGGAATCAGAGAAAGAGATCGAGACAGTGACTGGGAAGAGGAAGAGAACAAGACAGGAAGAGGCTAAGATTGCAGAGGACGAGGAGGAAGAAAGGGAAGCAATCAAGAGGAAGAGGTGGAGATTAAGACAAAAAAAAGATAAAGAGGTGGAGGAACAAGATAATAAGACAGTGACGGGGTAGAGTCAGAGGAAGAGAATGAGAGTGGGACCAAGACAGAGACAGAAAACTGAGGAAACTCAGAGGAGAGGGAAAGAAAGAATTTGACACTGAAATTGAGAAGAGGACAGTTACAGAAAATTGGACATGACACTCAAGAATCCACAGCGAAAATAAGTGACTATAAGGCAATCTAAAGCTCAGCAAAGTGCTTGCTAGGTCTAAACGTGTTAGCGTTTGTGGAAACATATGTGCAGGTCACAATGTCAAACAAAGCATTCATCTATTTCCTTTCTGTCAGTCGCCCTTCTCCTCTGAGCTGAGACGGGTCCATTTAAGCCAATTAGACCCACTTCTCCTCCCTTATCCATCCTCCCATCTCTCTCCACTTTTCATTCATCCCAGCAGGCCTTAAACACACACACCGGGCCTCCCCGAACAAATATTAACTCCACACACTCACAGGACGGCCTACATTTATCCAGCCAGGGACTGGGCACTTTTTCAGAGAGTTTGAACACATTTAGGAAATCCTGTTAAGAGCTTTGGACAAGAATGCACATGTTTATTTATATCTCGCGCTCTTGGTTTAGTCTCGCAGTCTTACTTTATTTTCATTGAACTTGCCTTAACTGACAAACTGAAGCGTGTCACGGCGAGGATACTGTTGTTTTGGTGTTAAGAACCATCTGTTGCTTCTAAGGACGTGAGTGCTGGACATTTTATCAGGATTATGAAAGCCAATATGTTAATATTTGAGAAAATTACATTTAAAACCACAGTAATCTCATTAGTGCTTGTAGTCAACTTAAGCTCAGCCTACGAGATGCTAATCGATGTGAAAAAGAGCACATTATAATTTAAGTGTTGTTTACGGTCCTCATGAGTCAGTTTATCAAACATAATTAACACTGACACTTTTCACATATAAAATATTTGAATTTTAAATGGTCTAGTGGGCGTCTTTAACAGCTCAGCAAGGAATATAAACATAATTTGTGGATACACAATGTTCTGAATGAAGCCTACCAAAAGAAAAGCTGCTTTTGTTGTGGCTACAGTAGGTTTTGGAATAGAATACTAGCTACTTACTGCACAGTATATACTAGTGCAGTGTGTTAATGTTTAAAATGTTTATTGTTACATTTTTTGTTTAAATATAGCATACAGTGTCAGATGACATCATGTTCAGTACAACACTCCATTTTGAAACTTTTTAAATCCAGTTTTATATGAAAAAAGTGATTGCAATCTCATCAAATAATCAACAAAAGTGTTAAAAAATAAATACTTTACACTGGAAATGGAAGGTCAATTTGAGACCATTGTTTTTTGGGATACATTCGCCCACATAGTGTGCTCTGTTGTATACTGATAATTTAGCATGCGATTCCAAACAGTGTGTGAGAGAGTGGTATTTATAAAACTTACCTATAGATGTGGACAAGAGGAAGAAATCAGAACACACACAGGAACAGCAGAGATCCAGGAAGATAGAGAAAAGAGAAATAAAAAGCTATTATTAGATTTGATTATGAATAATATATAAATATGTAAAATAAAATAATAAAATCAAATATACAATAAAAAATAATAAACTAAAACAAAATATAATCTTAACATTGAAACTACCCATTTGCCAGTATTTTTTTTTCCTTTGGAGGCAATTCAGACCCTGAAGGAGACTGACCCTCTATCTGAATATGCTAACACGTCTTTAGTATCTTCACACACACACACACACACACACACACACACACACACACACACACACACACACACACAGTCATCCAGCCCTCCCTCTAACAGCTGCTAGGACTTTGACCTATGGCTGGATGGCTGGATCACTCTCTCATTGACTGTCTCTCGGTTTCATTTAGCCTGCTGGGAGTCTTATGGTTCTGTATTATTATTCCATTTCTCCAGCAAAGAAAAACAAAACATATTCTGCCGGGGAGGCATCAGTCTCCAGGCTAGAGCAGAACACGAGAACACAGGTCAAAAACTGTGTGTGTGCATTTGACATACATGAGCGTCTCTTACCCAGAATTCCAAATGATCACAGCACAACACTAATGGAGGATGCACATGCAAAAACAACACATCCCTCACTGAATTAAGCAACTAGAACAAGCTAGCAAGAGATTTTTTTTGTAAGCGTTATTCTGTGTGACTAAATGAGCTCGTCAATGCCCCAAAAATGTCACTAGCAATCAGCGGCAAGAGACTTCATAAGTGGAGGCATTAAAGACACATCCAGAAGGCAATGACTGCGGCTCGCAGAGAGAAACTCAGCTGAGTCTGTCTTTAGACTCTGCAGTGGAAATCTCCAGCCATTGTGCCGTGCTGATTGGAGCATTACAGCACCTGCTCTGAAATGATTCAGGCAGATTTACAGACGCCCCACTGAACGAACAACAATATGCTAACACCTCTTTAGTATATCCACACACACACACACACACACACACACACACACACACACACACAGTCATCCAGCCCTCCCTCTAACAGCTGCTAGGACTTTGACCTATGGCTGGAGGAGAAACTCACTCTCTCATTGACTGTCTCTCGGTTTCATTTAGCCTGCTGGGAGTCTTATGGTTCTGTATTATTATTCCATTTCTCCAGCAAAGAAAAACAAAACATATTCTGCCGGGGAGGCATCAGTCTCCAGGCTAGAGCAGAACACGAGAACACAGGTCAAAAACTGTGTGTGTGCATTTGACATACATGAGCGTCTCTTACCCAGAATTCCAAATGATCACAGCACAACACTAATGGAGGATGCACATGCAAAAACAACACATCCCTCACTGAATTAAGCAACTAGAACAAGCTAGCAAGAGATTTTTTTTGTAAGCGTTATTCTGTGTGACTAAATGAGCTCGTCAATGCCCCAAAAATGTCACTAGCAATCAGCGGCAAGAGACTTCATAAGTGGAGGCATTAAAGACACATCCAGAAGGCAATGACTGCGGCTCGCAGAGAGAAACTCAGCTGAGTCTGTCTTTAGACTCTGCAGTGGAAATCTCCAGCCATTGTGCCGTGCTGATTGGAGCATTACAGCACCTGCTCTGAAATGATTCAGGCAGATTTACAGACGCCCCACTGAACGAACAACAAGTGGATGATCACGTCTCACTCTATGGATTTTCGCAAACCAGTAAATTCAGGATACACGATTATAGACTTGTTTGCATTGAAGTAGATGTTTTCCCACTCTTTCTTGCAAACAGAACAAACAGTTTCTTTAAAAAAATGGCAATATAAGCTTTTTGTAGCGATTTGTAGCGATTTAGGATATATGACAAACTATATATATACAGTAGTGTGATCTCAGCACTTAAGGCAGTCGTACAGCCGAATGGAAGAGTGCACAACATAAGTGCATGAATCTAGTGTCAAGATGTAGTTGTTTTGTTTAGGCTAGCATGCATCTCATCAATCAGGAATAAACATCAGAACAAACCAAATTGTTCAGGAAGATATTTTGTTGCCAAGTAGGACTAAAAAGGAGCAGAAAGAAATAAAGATGGCACCAATGTGAACAGAAAGATAAGACGAAGGAGCAGGAGGAGAGGCATTCAGCGCTGCCTACATGCCAAATCTATGAAGGATCAAAGCAGTGAGCTGCAGGTCTTTGTTGTGGACCTTCTGCTACAGCACAAACACACACATGAATCTGACTTATCTGGGGACTGTGGGGTAAAGGAAGTGCCAAATCGCCCCCACTGGGCACTGACATTGTGACAAAACAGTGCAATCGGACATGTATAATTCATCTTCTCTTATGATTCATTTATTTCCTTCGCTCTATGTTAGAGCAAAGAGGTCTTCCAACACACACACGTTTCCTTTCCAAGTGTGTATACACTTGATACCATAGTATGCTACCATACACTTCTACTATATAATGCTAATTATAATTGATGAAAACCTAAACTTTTTAACATTTAGAATAAAATATATATATATATATATATATATATATATATATATATATATATATATATATATATATATATATATATATATATATATATA
>NW_015505856.1:683959-689290 GCF_001515645.1 Sinocyclocheilus grahami
TATATATATATATATATATATATACTATTATTAATAGTATATATTAGGGTTATTACTATAACTAAATAAATAAATGTCTTTAATAATAACAATACAATTATTAGTAGTCATAGCAGTAATAGTAGTCCTAATAGTTCTACTAGTAGTAGTATAGTTTTTGAAATGCAAATATATTTTATATATGGGATAAATAAATGAATAATAATAATGGATTATTTTCAAATTTTTTTATTTTTAATTTTCTAATTTCTAATTATTTAAGAATTAAAAAAAAATAAAAAAATAAATGTATTTAATAATAATAATAAAATTATTCTTATTACAAGTAGTAGTCATAATAGCAGTAGTAGTCATAATAGTACTACTACTAGTAGTAATATAGTTAATAATAATAAATAAATAAATAAATTCCATCCGACATTTCATCAAAATTAAATCAGTAATGAGACCATGATCACAAACTGCTTAGAACGGCCACAGCAATACCACAATTTAAGAGCACTGCTTCCCTGAAAAAAAATTAAATAAAAAAACCCCAGTATTTCTAGACTAACCTTAAGTGCTCCTATAGAATATCCAGAGCTCACTTCAAAGGTTGATACAAAAGTTATTTAAATCTTGAGTTGAACTCAAATGAAACGGCAATATTTGACAAATAAGGACAGGCTAACCGCGGGACCCGGCCAAAATGGTTTTAAAAAAAGACACAGCTCATGAAGAGAGTTAATCACACATACAGCATACGTCAGCCGCCCGATTGGCAGCCTACACGGCATGCATTTCAACCGAGCAAACATTACTTGAAATATTATTCTCCGAAGCCAAATCGTCGGCATAAAACCTTTTATGCGGAGGGCGGCAGAAATTGTGCACAGTGGGCCTGTGTTGAAAACATGGGAACGGTGCATTCGAACAATCTCTAGAAACCCTAATTTGTTTTAGCTTAAATAACATACAGTGAGCCCTTTGAAGTGCACTCATTCGCTGTGATGTAATCTGTCGCTCTGTTCCATTTCATTTTGTTGATTATTTCCATCTCCCTGGCAACACCTCCCAGGCCAGGCAGACTTTGATCAATCTCCGCCTGCGATTGGGTGTTTATTTTGGAATCGGGTTGGTAATAATTCAATATGTGGATGCCAATTTCGAGGCAGTCATAATTACTTCCTTTTCATTGCCTGATGTTATTTTTGGTGCCACCGGCTGCTGGCCAGGGCTGAATGTCGCTGTCAGAGCCCACGGGGGAGTGGACCAGCCTGGCTGTGGTTCTTGGCCGGGATCCCTGAGGACTGGAAATCTAAATCTCAACCTCATGGTGCATTAGCTTTGCAGAGAGCAATGCGCTGCGCTCTTTGTTGTCCCTTGTTTGCTTTCTCGGCGTCCTGTTCCTTCCGGATCTTTCTTATATAATGGGGCTTTTCCCTAGACTCGACCAGTCTTGCCTCGCTCCTTGAGATCATTTTAAATGAATGACAAACCTCAGATGGTCTGTAGTGGGTGACACAGGTGTGTGTTTGTAATAAAGTGAAGACACATGTGGGATGAAGCAGGATAAGGATTTCGTGGTTAAAACAAAGACATTACTGTGGTTGTTGCGAATGCGAGAGGGAACAGTCAAAATGTGTTAAACACACACTCATAAAGAAAATGAATGCTAGAAAGACATCTGCAGAGGTGAAGAAGGTCTAATTAGTGCTTGCTATGAACCTGTGCTATTACTTTTCTCAAAAACTTAACTTATTTGACTGGTGGACGATAAAATGGGCGGGGGAAAAAAAACTAATTTTTATATTGAATTGGAGACTCAAGCCATATCTGGACTTAAAAGTGGTCCGAAAAAGAATCGTACACATCTGAAACTCTCTATGAAACAACACTGGAAGGTTTAAACGCCAACAAAACAATGAAATAAAGATCATTGAGTTTTTTTTTAGTGCTCCTGTGCTATAAAACTCTAAAAGCATTGAGGCAAAAGCATTCAAACTGCACCCAGAAAGACCTGTAGAAAGCCTTCATATGTGCGTTTGTGTGATAAACGTGTGACGAACGCAGAATTATCACAGCTGCGAGCTGGGAAAACTGATGACCTGTGCTGACCTTTGACCTGTGTGGGAGAGTGTACAGCACTTAAGATGACTATACTGACATCAGGCAACTTACTTCTCAACGTTCCTTCTCTTTCAGAATGTTTCCTCACCATCAAACACACCACTCATGCCAGATTTCATTAGCTATAGTTGGTTAGTTCTGATTAATTAAAGCTTTGAAAATTAATAGATTCTGTTAATACATGGATATGCATGAAAAAAATCTATACAACATACAAATATAAATAGTTATTTATCTGTCATTTATTTTCATTCATATCTATTCATGTTTAAAGCTTTTATTAATCAGAACTAACCATCCTTTTTTAAAGTAAATATGTTTTTTTTTATCTATAAATTTAATGTATATTTATTATAATATAAAATATATATAATTATAAGTAGCAGTCCAGTATACCACATGGAATTACTAATGTCATGGACAGGGGTCACAAGGGGATTGTGTTATCCGTAGCGATAAAACTCCTCTCGTTGCATGGTAGTGCGGCAGGGCTCTAGCAACCCTGCAATTACGCATAATCCTTAGCTTTCTCTCTCTCTCCTCCACATATGTCTTCTACAGGCTTTCAGGAGAGTCTATCTCAGGACTCAGAGCTCAGGTCCTGACTAAATTCACGATAGTGTGCAATTACAGGGCAGTGGCCCACTGGTCTGCCCCACCTACATACCAACCAACCCCTCCTCTGCCCCGATCTATCCGCCTGCCATCCAGCTGGGCAGGGATGGGTGTATCTGAACCTCACATCTAGCTCATAGAGCAGAGGGGACGGAGAAACCAGACAGGAAGTACAAAAGACATGGGAAAAGAGGTCTAAGTAATGAGTGCCTGTATAACAATATGAACAACTATAATATTTTGAAAGGACCAAAACAAGACAAAAAAGAATTTAGTGCCAATATCCTGAGTTTAATCAAAAAGATGAACTGATTATTCACTGAGAAACTATGCAGAACATAAAAAAATAAATGTCACACCAAAAAAAGAGGAACTAGTAAATGTATAAAAGTGATTAAAAATGAATTAAAATTGTGAAATCTTGAAATGTTTACCATATCAGTTGACCACAAAATCTTGATTTTTAATTAAATCTGTATTAGCCTCCACTTAGTGGTAGTAGTAATAATAATAATAATAACAATAATATTTAATTATAATTGATATAATTTGATATTTTTTATATTTTTATACATTTATAAGTAATAAACTATACAGGATGTAATAATACACATACATATATACATACACACACACACACACACACATATATATATATATATATATATATATATAATAAATTATTATAAATTAATTACATTTTATATATATATATATATATTAGTGCTGACAAACGATTATATACATCCAAAATAAAAGTTTTTGTTTACATAATATATGTACGTGTACTGTGTATATTTATTATGTATATATAAATACACACACATGCATGTAATATTTCAGAATTTTTTTTATGTTTATATATTAAATATATTTATTTATAATATAAATCTATACATGTAAATATTTTCAAAATACATACTGTATGTGTATGCATTTATATATACATAATAAATATACACAGAACACACACATATATTATGCAAACAAAAACTTTTATTTTGTATGTGATTAATCACTATTAATCGTTTGACAGCATTAATATATATATATATATATATATGATATTTGAATTTTAATATTAATTGAGAAACTAGACATTCTAACCACATAATCTTGATTTTGTTTAAAAACTATTTTAGGCTGCACTGAATGGATTAGATATTTGCAAATATTTCCGTAAAAATTTAATTAATTTCAACACGGAGTGCTTTCGTTTGGAGGTGACAGTGTTGTATTTCCCAGTCTAGATGGAACATTTTTTCCCCCTATATATATAAACACATTCCAGATGCCTTGTGCTTTTCCAGTGCAAATAAAAAAGGCTATCAAAGTGGATATTTCCTCCATTCCCCACCATTTGCCTAATCCCTGATGAGCCACTGGAGAAAGGAATACATTATGTGTATGCTAGCAGGTGGTGTGTGTGTGTGTTACTCTGTGGTGGGTGATGCATGTAACATTGGTTTGTTGGAATATGTGCATCTGTATGTGTGTGTGTGTGTGTGTTGTTTTGAAAGTAAACACCCTATACACAGAGCTGGTTATTTTGCTGTTCTCTGTCTTAATGATTTACGAGTATTGCATGTTTTTGCAGCGAAAGCATGAAAGTTTGTTGATAAATGCAGAGGCGCTTTAAAAAAAAAAACAGTGTTTAAAGTGCATATATTTTATGAGTGTGTGCAGGAGTGTGCGAGCGTTTAAAAGCGCATTAGAGTGACTCATGCGGGGAGGCTCTCTCTACCCCGGGGATTTGACCGAGACTCTTGATACAGCTTACTGCTAAAGATTATTTCATCCAATCTGCTCTAATAACAGATAAATGCTCCCCACTGCTCAGGCTAGCTGATTACCCACTCACTCCCGGCTTCTCTGAGGACCTGCTTCCTTTATACACACCAGTTCTTACATTCCACAACAGGGAGTCTTTCCTCATTCAAATATGGGCATCTTGAAGGGCAGAAACATACGCATTCTTTCATTTCTCTGATAAATCCTCTTACTGTAAGAGGGTAGAGTGGAGAAACACGTCTGGCTTTATTCACTGTTGCACTGATAAATCTAAAATCAAAAACTTACAATGGTTCTTTTCCAAAGTAATCCACCTCGCCTTTTCTCTCCTGCTTTTTGTGTAGCGCTTGTATTTAGCATTTTCTCACCTTTTGTTTTCTTACTCTTTCTCAGCTATGCACATTGAACCATTTACCGCTACCTAACATTACAGAAGACCCGCTATCAAGACAAAGGCTTTCATATGTCTCAATTAAAAGGGTTATTGTACAATCTGAACCAGAACTCTACGGGTTTGGAATAAACCACATGTAAAATGTTGAAACTTGACATGCCACTGAGGTTCAAATACTACAACAAACTACAACCAAAGTATTGCACTGTGCTTATAATGGTTTCCTTTAAAGATCTGGGAACAGGTGTAGTGATATCAATTTTTTGAAGGTCTCTCTCAACCTACAGAATACAGATAATAAACATAAAATGTTTTGCAAACTTATTTAATTATTTTGGTGTTAGACAAATTACCAAAAAAAAAAAAAAAAAAAAATTTAAAAAAAAAAAAAAAAAAAAAAATGGTATTTTTTTTTAAAACAT
>NW_015505856.1:689375-696932 GCF_001515645.1 Sinocyclocheilus grahami
GTTAAAAAAAAAAAAAAAAAAAAAAAAAAAAAAAAAATTTAAATAGAAAAAAATAAAATAAAATGGTATTTTCTTTTAAGACATACCTCAATAAATTTAAGTTACGGTTAAAACTCTTGTTTTACAATGTACAATTGTATTTCTCAAAATATAAAATTCAGGACTCAAAATTGTAATGTAATTTTTTTGACACATTTGAGGGTATGGGGGAAAAATGTTGATTTAGTAAAAAAAATCTAGTGGAAAAATAGCAAATTGGAACTTCTGAACGCTCAACTTGACTTGTTTGTCTTAAAGCCCAGCAAACCCATGAATTTATACAATATTTGAAACTATATTGCCCTACATGAGCACCAAGTGCCCTACTAACTATGTTCACTGCAAAACTTAGTTTTAACAATGCTGGAAGTGTGGCGTTGCATCCCCCCAAAAAGACAAAGATGCTCATCTCTGCCCTTCTCTCTGTGAGCCAGATGACAGGTAATTAGCCTGAGCTATGCAGCCCAGCACACTCAATGCCACCCTCATAAGAGCCTGGCATGACCACTGGCACGGACCGGGCCACAAAAAAAGGTGGGGTTTAAAAATGATTATAAAATCAAATATTATAATAGTATATTATCCAATATTATACAAATATTATTTTTGTATCATTGAGATACTATTACAGTTTTATTAATTGTATTAATATTTTAAATTTGTTTTTATTTTTATATTTTCCGTTTTCATTTCTGTTAAAGTTTTAAAGTTTATTTCTCATAAAATTATTTTTGGTTTTATTTTTGGGTTTAGTTGATAATCTTGATCCATAATAAATAACTAATGAATATTTGTTTCTACGTCCAACTCAATTTCTGTGATGGTTACAATAAAGATGTAAATAAACCATAGAAAGCAGAAGCCGCCACAAAACGAATGAATTAACAACAAAGACAGCCAGAACAAATGTTTAACACACTTCAACATATCCCAACAGAATGATCAAGATCCATCTTTCATCCTGGCTTGGGGCAACAACACACAATCCCTTCCCCGTCTGCAGGGAGCTGGACGAGCAGTGGCCCATCTGAGTGAGGAGCAGATCAGCTGGTCACGGGGCAGCAGTTGATAGGTTAATCAGCCTCCCAGCCATCGCCTCTGATTATAGAATTACACCCCATCCGCCATTTATCTCACACCCGAGGCCTGGCACTCAGTCCTGCAGGGCTTACAGCGGATGGATATAGAGAGTGGGATGGATGAGGAGGGAAGGGGTATCTATCCTTCTCCTGGTCCCTGAGGGCTAGAAACTGAAGAGATGGAACAGCAGAGGAAGAGAAGGCAGCAGGTGCAATGGAATTCAGATCTCATTGCATTATGCATGCCAGCAACAGTGAGACCAGGGGTTGAATGATGATAGATGCACCCATAGTCCGCCAGGAGGGGTGGAGGAAGGCTGGGGAAGGGGTGAGAGAAAAAGGTGGGAGTCGGGACTCATTGGTAAAATAGCCTCGAGCTGAGGTTGAGAGGTTAAGGATGTGGAATCATGGAATCACTTTAATCGGTAGTTCTTTTTTGTTTAGCATTGAAAAAAAGCATCTCTTTTTCCACAAAAAAAATTAAGCAGCACAACTGTTTTCAACACTGATAATAATAAGAAATGTTTCTTGAGCACCAAATCAGCATATTAGAAAGATTTCTGAAGGATCATGTGACACTGAAGACTGGAGTAATGATGCTGAAAATTCAGCTTTGCATCACAGAAATAAATAACATAAAAAAAGAATACAGTGATTGTAATAAAATTTTTTAAAATAAATGCCTGGGTTAAAAAACGAAGAAAAGATAAAGAAAAAGGAAATTAAAAACATTACCGTAACCTTTTAATGGTAATTCAAAAACAAACAAACAAATAAAATAATAATAATAAAAAATAGAAAAAGAATATAAATATATATTAAGTAAAATGTTATATAATACAAAAAAAAAAAAAACATAATATAGATAATATTATCAAATAATATTATATTATAATACCAACAAATACAGTTGACTCATCCTGCACTACACAGATTTTTGTCCAATCAAATGGTTTTCACAATGCGAATGACCCTCCACCAATACCATCTGCAACCAACTAGCAAGTAGCAAATCATGGTCATGGCTAAAATATCATGGCCGGAATGTTTACATGATAACAATATACTAAAAAAACGTAAATGTTTTTCCTTTGTGTTTCTGGAAAAGCTTTGCGTACAGACGACAATGTTCTCAAAACAGTCATTTTGTTGTTTTCGCTGATCTGTGTGAACTGGATCGTTTTGAGATCCAGTTCACTCAGATCAGCGAAAACGACTAAAAACGCTGTATAATGCATGCCAGTAGATGGCGATGTGACTTTGCAAAGAACACTATGCGCCTGCGCAATTATCTATAGACTGAACGTGCATGACGTCACTCGTTTTTGTAGTTTATACAGATAAGATAACTATATCATTTTTCAAAAACTTGCACTTTGAAACCCATTTTCAAAGTCAGAAGATTTCAAATGGGCCTTGTCTTAAGTGTAGCACTGCCAGACAACTAGTAATCTAAACTTGCTGTTTTCAAAAACAAATATCAAAGTAGAGCCTAACGCTCTTAAGTAAGCACACAGTCACCCATAATTTCAAAGAACCTACAAGGATCAATGGAGGAATCTTTTATATCAAAGCAACTTGAATTGGAGACTCATTGATTTTTGTTCAACAACATTATAAGCCATTTTCTCTCCGTCTTCGTCTCGGGCTTTCGAGAGTGAGCATCTTTAACCAACTGTCTGGATAATTGAGACTGTGGCACAGATGGCGAGGTGGAAACTGATTACACTAAGAGATTTATTATGAAATAGTGACAGCCAAGCAAAAGCACGAGAGAGGGCCAGAGAAAGCCTCTGCTACTAAGCAGCATAATAGCCTCCTAAATCACATTTGACATTTTAAAGGTAGACACAGAAACCGTGCCGGCCAATATCTGAGGTCTGATATTAAAGTCCTCCTCGGCCTCTAATCTCATTGCTTTTGTTTGACAATCCTCCATATGAAATTCCCCATCTCCTCCACTCATGCGCTAGCCACCGTCCTCCCCGGGGACCCCTATCCCATCCCATCAGCCCCCCTTTCTCTCACTCTCTCTCCAGCTCTCGCCCTGACACCGGTTGCTAATGGGACCTGCTTCTGAAGGCGCGCCGCCGGCTACAAGAGCATGCCGAGACCCCTTCTGTTGCATCCTGGTTAAATATGCACATGCTTTGCAGAGCGAGAGGCAGATGAGGAGGGCTCTTTGTACTCTGTAAACAGTACAGAGGTTGTTAACTGTCTCTGGACTAATCCGCTAGACTCCAGCTGACCGCCTGGAACCATTACGGCTGTCGGGCCGTGGTCAGAACACTGGCTCATAGAGAGACACAGAGAATCTGCACTGAAGAGAGAAAAGATTCGGCCTCTGTCGAATGGGAGCGTTTAGCATATTGTGCCGTTTGTTGCAACCTATCCAAACCAAATCAGATTTTCAGCTTGAAAAGCACACAAAACAAGATTTCAAAATGAAACCAAGCAAAACATGGACATTTTTTTATTGTTAAAATGCCAAACAATTCATTCAGATTCAAAACCTGGGTTTTCATAGTTAACTAAAACTAAAACCACAAAAAATGTTTCATTGCTTTGAACAAAATAAACTTTAACTGAAATAAAATAAAACCCATATTAAAAAACTTGTTACTCATTTTCATTTGGTTAAACTTGTACAATATGTACTAAAATAACAAACAAAAACTGAAATAAAAATGATTAATAACTATATAGACATTTAAAACAAACAAAAACTAATAAAAATAATGAAAACACAAAATTACTAAACTTTTAACAAAAATTCAAATGCAAATAAAAAAATGAAAAAAATGCAATTTAAACTGATTCAGGGGTGCCAAAGAAAACAAAAACATATATAACGTAAATAGTTTTGGTAGAAAATAATACCAAATATGGTGCAAATGTAACCAATTTGGTACAAAAAAATGCTAATTTTGTCACTGTCATTTTTTGTTGTTGGAGAGTTTTTCATATTTCAAATATTTTAAGCATTTCGAACACTCTACAAAAAAATTGTTTTACACCCTTTTCAGGCTGAAAAAAAACCCTGAATATATATATATATCGGGGTTTTATTGCGGTCTTTGTGAATGATACAAAAAGAGGGATGTAACAACACATATACACACACACACACACACACACACACACACACACTGCCCCACCCAGGTTGAGTGTGTTTTCATTAGTACAAAGACCTGAATGGTGAGTCGGTCCCCTGAGGTGAGAGGCCAAGAAACCAGAGACTGAATAAAGGGACGGAGGAGACCCACACAACAGGGCCCTTAATTAGTGTAGCACACACAGAATAATAATGAGCACTAATTACCTGTGCATGACACCAGCCATACGGACAGAGACGTGTGTGAGGCAGGACAATGCTATGACGCCAACTGTGAGAGGATGTGGACCAAGTTCAGACAGACAAATTATAAAATGATCAGTCATGTCAGATTCAGTCTAAATTCACAGCTACAGCAGTCTATAAACTAGGCTTAAATAAATCTTTCAAGTGCGAGTGCTATTCTGATGGCAAAGAAGATAATATAAATGAGAAAGACCAGGTAGTGTCTATCTGTGGTGTATGACAGCTCAGGATCCCTTCCTCTCTCTCTTTTTTGTCTCTTTCACATGCTCTCCATCTCTCGGGTCTAATTGGTCCTCTGGGCACTTCCAGTGGCTGAGGGAGTGGAGTTGACATACCTGCTTTCTCCTCTGGAAATAAATCACCCTACTTTCCTACTAATAACACATCTCACCACAATCAAATCTATCTATCCATCCATCCATCCATCGTTCTATCAGATCTATCTATCCCCATCTGTCTGTGTTAATTTCTTTAGGAAGATTACTTTCTATAGAGTGATCACCCATAATCACGTGGAAATAAAATGTGGCATGGACAGCTTGCGTAACTAAATAACTTAATGCAATTAATCAACCCTCACATCATTATTTCACCTAATATCAATCTGTGCTGTTTTTGTGGGTCAGTGTGAGTCTGTGGGTGGGTGGGCAGGGTTAATCTCAGGGGAGCTGAAGCTTTTAGATGTTTCAGTGAATATAAATGAGAAAGACCAGGTAGTGTCTATCTGTGGTGTATGACAGCTCAGGATCCCTTCCTCTCTCTCTTTTTTGTCTCTTTCACATGCTCGCCATCTCTCGGGTCTAATTGGTCCTCTGGGCACTTCCAGTGGCTGAGGGAGTGGAGTTGACATACCTGCTTTCTCCTCTGGAAATAAATCACCCTACTTTCCCTCTAATAACACATCTCACCACAATCAAATCTATCTATCCATCCATCCATCCATCGTTCTATCAGATCTATCTATCCCCATCTGTCTGTGTTAATTTCTTTAGGAAGATTACTTTCTATAGAGTGATCACCCATAATCACGTGGAAATAAAATGTGGCATGGACAGCTTGCGTAACTAAATAACTTAATGCAATTAATCAACCCTCACATCATTATTTCACCTAATATCAATCTGTGCTGTTTTTGTGGGTCAGTGTGAGTCTGTGGGTGGGTGGGCAGGGTTAATCTCAGGGGAGCTGAAGCTTTTAGATGTTTCAGTAATCATCCCGCAGTGACCCGCCCCCTCCTCCTCCTCTTTGACGAGGACATGTCAGCGCATGCTTGGTTTTCTGGTAAGACATTGAAATTAAAGAATATATCAGTTATAAATAAAAGCTTCAGAAGCTAGACAAAATCATAGGCAACTTTATGTTTTGGATTCTAGCAGGTAGGGGCTTGTCTCACAGCTCAGAAAACCAGATCAAAGAATGTCTGAGGTACTACCATCTGACCGCACAAACACAGGCAAGGACATACCTTTATATTCAGGTTCATATGCAGGTGAAAGCAGCTCATCCAATAAGCATTTAGAGCTGGAACTATCAAAAAATATGTTACAAAAAGTGTTACAAACACTTACAAGAGATTGCTAATAGGGATTGAGGAAGTGTCATGTAAATCTACAACCTCTTAGGCCATATGGTCATATTTTCCTTGAGTCTGTGGCTTTGGCTGGTAGAGTTATTAATGACATCACTGCTCAACAGATTGAGAATAGGAACCAGAACATGTTCACCATGGTTGGAAACATTTCCTCATGCCTCAAAAAAAAAAGAGGCAAGCACTACACAAAAATCTGGCCAATCAGAAGACAGCACAGTAAAGCGTGACCCTTTAAAGCCGAAGACTGAAATAAGTGTGACTGGATTATTTTGGGAGGTACGTCCACAAACGCTGTACAGAGGTCTGTAAAGAGTCGAGCTGTAGAAGGGCTGGATTATTTATGAGGTACTGTAAAAACAGCACTTAATTACAGTGTTGTGGGCTTTATAAATGACAGCCTGGTGGACTGGTGTGGTATAATTAAGGCAGGAGAAGCAGAGGCTGATGGAAGGAGGGAAGGATAGAGAGAGAGAGAGAGCAGCTCTGTGGAGCTCTGAGCTCTGATGTGGGATTTTGATGTGGTGGGGGACCCGGAACACATAGGGTGACATAGTGATGCGGGGGTGCGTGCGTGTGTGTGAGACGAGCGAGAGATTGTGTACAGAAAACACAGCGTATACGAAAACCTAAGCACTTTTGGTCTCTCCAGTATGCCTTACAAAAATAATACTATGATAATATCCAGGGACACTTACGAAAAACCACCATTCTGGTCCCATAGTAGAATGGTATCAGACAGACATATTGTGATATAAACACTGAGCTATTCATACTGTACTGTACTCATGGTTACTTCAGATAAATACAATGTTACACATGCAATCAATCAAACAATCAATCAATCAATCCATACTGTAGTAATACCATAGTACTATTTTGTTAATGCATTTTTTCTCTTGCAAAAACTAATATATATACAGTGGGTACGGAAAGTATTCAGACCCCCTTAAATTTTTCACTCTTTGTTATATTGCAGCCATTTGCTAAAATCATTTAAGTTAATTTTTTTTCCTCATTAATGTACACACAGCACCCCATATTGACAGAAAAACACAGAATTGTTGACATTTTTGCAGATTTATTAAAAAAGAAAAACTGAAATATCACATGGTCCTAAGTATTCAGACCCTTTGCTGTAACACTCATATATTTAACTCAGGTGCTGTCCATTTCTTCTGATCATCCTTGAGATGGTTCTACACCTTCATTTGAGTCCAGCTGTGTTTGATTATACTGATTGGACTTGATTAGGAAAGCCACACACATGTCTATATAAGACCTTACAGCTCACAGTGCATGTCAGAGCAAATGAGAATCATGAGGTCAAAGGAACGGCCTGAAGAGCTCAGAGACAGAATTGTGGCAAGGCACAGATCTGGCCAAGGTTACAAAAAAAATTCTGCTGCACTTAAGGTTCCCAAGAGCACAGTGGCCTCCATTCCTGAAATGGAAGACGTTTGGGACGACCAGAACCCTTCCTAAAGCTG
>NW_015505856.1:697233-709758 GCF_001515645.1 Sinocyclocheilus grahami
ATATATATATATTAAATGATGATATACCAAATATACATTAAATGATATGAATATGAAAATTATACAAATATTTTATTTAAACATTTTAATATGTATTTCAGTTTTACATTTAAATTATTTGGTACCATATTATATGAATATTTTAATTAAACAGACTTTATAAGGTAACAATTCTGATAAATACCATGGTACTTCTATGGTACTTTTTGTAAAGGTACTGTGGAATTACTGTCACGGTAGAGTCACAGTATATATCTAAACCTTGATACTGCCACAGCGAAATAGAGGCATCATACAAACGCTTAAAGGAAGGTCAGACATCTGACCTCGAAAACGCAATGGACAGCAAACACATTCATTCACTCGCACATGCATCATGGGTGGCATCCTCTACTAAAGACAATATAAATCTGACTAAACCCCTTCACTAATGCATATAATGACAGAAAGTGCATTTAGGCAGGTTAGTGACTTGACCTCTGACCTTAGGGACACAGCCCCGGGGTATACTGGGCCCCTCTCTGCCCGAGTGCACTGCAGTTTGCATGTCCTTTAGGACACTGATAGATCTACTAATGATGCTCCATATAGAGCAGCCTTAACCTCCCCACAGCACGCTAAGACAGAGTTTAACTCAATGGACAGCACTCACGCTGGAATCAATACTGCTGTCTGCTAGAAGAGCTGCCAATCTTCAGCTTTTACAAGAGCTTTCATTCAGAGCACAGGGAGTATCTTTCTACTGAGGCTGACTGTGCACTTGTTTCAAATAATAAAAAAACTACATAAAAAAACAGCATAAGGTCAAAATGGTAACCACTTTTACCCAAAAAGCCGTCGCGAATTTAACAACATTTTTTTCAGTGTATAGTTCAGTGATCACAAACTGTAGCTGAAAACAGCTAAAGACATTTTTCCATCTTAAATCATTTCAAAATTGTCTGAGAAGTCCCGTATTGATGCTATGCATGAAGAATAATGTAATATTAGCATCTTGAACACGTGAGAGTTACGATGTTCTGATGAAAGAAGCAAATCTGAAAGTCCGAAACTTCATTTAGGACACACTTAAACTAGCCTAAACTGGACTTAGTAGTTCTACCAGTCTGTTCAAGCTGTTCTGGATGTAAAGGGTTTTGGCACTTTTTGGTTAACCACCATCTTGTCCAGGCTGGGAGACCTGACTCGAACCAGCTAAGACCAGAAAACCAGCCAGGCTGGCTTAAGGACTTTTTATTAGCAAGATAACACAAAAAAAAAAAAAAAAACCCTGAAAGTCATTGAATAACAGATGTGATACCAGGCAAGTTAATCCAGCAATTTCACAGCAATTAAACCATTTAAAATGGTTATTTTCTAACTTCATATCTAAAAATGTAATCTATAATAATTAGAATTATCCTAATTTACTGACAATAAAAATCAATGGGAGGCCCTTGTGAATACATTTATACTAGTTTGCGGCTGTGCATTAAAGACAGGGAGAAATATACATGTGCTTCCACTCTTTTGCCGTATTATTTCACCCTGTCTTGAAAATCAAGCCCTCTTTAGTCTGCAATGTGCCGGCTTGACTCCTGTGAGAATCGACTGGTCAACAGGGATGCCATTATCGCTCATCTAAGACTCCAATACTTCTTCACACCCCGAGCTGTCTCACGGACACAGGCAGAAAACCCCCTACAGCTAAACACAGAGCAATTACTCACTGATACAGAAAGGGAGGCTGAGAAAGAAAACACATGGAGGACCTCAACAAGCCAAAGGCCCTACTTTCAGCTGAGTTTGAACACATTTTACCATATTAATTTTTTATTTGTTTTTTTTTTTAAATACAACCCTGTCAAACAGACAGTCCTGCCCCAAACTCACACCATAGGTTTTAGTCAGGGTATAGTGCCATATTTAATTTTTGACAGGAATGAAATTTTTATGGGGATCAGCCAAGAAATGGCTTTGCATATTTAGCTGAGAACTGTCCAAAAATAGCATACTTCATCCTTAAATCATTCCACAAAATTCTAAATAATTCTTCTGACAATCAATGCTGAAAATATGCTTTACAGCAATACTGCATCTAAAACAGGTGTTATAAAATAATCTGCCTAGAATGAGTGTTTATTTAAATGCAGCCTTCGGGAGACAGTCAGACAGGCGGTGTGTGATCATTATGGGGTGTGTGGTGGCATGCGGGCGACAGGATTGTGCCGTTAGCCTTGTGCTGAATCCGTAATGGTGTGTGTCTGTGTGTGTGCGCACAGGGACAGACAGATGCCAGCCTGGGGATCACGTAGGATGCAACCCCCTTTTGCCCCTGGGCTAAACACACACACACACACACTCATTAGGTGGCCTGACAGCACCCGTTCCATACTCATCATTAAAGCATGTAAATGTCCCTGTCACTCTCACATAAACACACACGCATGCGTCCCGCAGGGCCTGCACACATATGCTCTCCTGGAAATGTCTTGGGTGAGAATTTGTCCCTAATTAACCCACCTTGTGTGGGTGGAACGGGGCAGGATGGGCTCTCCTAACAAACAGCATGCAGTTGGTTCGAGCTGACAGAATTATCTACAGTGGCACACGGCCGTGAAACGAGAGACAGGCGATCAGCTGCCACAACGAGTTTGCAAATGCGATGGAAGCTGCCAGGCACGAGTGAGAAGAAATGCACAAGAAAAAAAAAGATGAATTTGTGTGTGTAGTTCTCGAGGGCGAAGTTCTGGTTGATTCGATAGAGTCTGTCAGTCTAATTGAGAGAAAAAGCGATTCTATCTTCTGTCCTTTTATTCTTTCTTCTAGGTGCATGAGAAAATAAAACTAGTTTGTTTGGAATTTCCTAAAGGAAATATCTGTGCTTGCAAGACAGCAATGTAAAAGTGTAGACATTATAGATAAATTACAAAAATACAGAAAGAAGAACAAGTAACTTATATTTTAAAAGTGTCTGCAAAGTGGCCCTTTTTGGGTTCACTGGGGACCAAATCACAATTCAGTATGCAAATATTAGAATGGAATTATTAAAAACAAATTATTAATAAAATAAATGAATAAAATACATGTATAAACATTTAAATAAATAAAATAAAATAAACTAAACAAACATTCTACTCACCTGTACCAGCCATTTTACAGAGATGGACGGCAACAGCACATGGAAGGAAAAAGAGAAGGACAAAACAAATTAGTGATTAGACAAACAAAACACCCACAGATGAAATGAAACACACAATTCAAGGTCTTTTTAGCCACATGTGTGAAAATGGCACTAAATTCTGGGATAGAGTGTGAGCTTAATGGAGCTAAGGGAAGGTCAGCGTACATAGTCAGACATGGTTTGCTCAGCAGAGCTTGATCTGAGAACTAATCGCAGACAAACTCTCCAACATAAGGTTCGGAGTCTGTGGTTACACACTCAGAGAAAGAGAGTGAGATTATTGTACATTCATCAGGAGCTGTTCAGTGCTGAATCGAGCAGGTTTTCTTGTATTACTATTATTGTGTGTATTTGTGCATGCACTCTCAAAAATCTTTCTTCCCAGATTGAGTTTTCCCTTAACTGCCTCATTATTATTGTGCACAATGGAGTTGCGCAGAAGGAAAATTGTCTTCAAAGAACAAATGTTCCCCAGAAAACCCTTAATGCTCAGCACTCGAGACCAAGCACCACAAATGATCCCGTATATGACAGGCTTGATGAAACCCCACCATGACAAAGCATGCGGTATTAGCCTAGCGTCAACTACGTGTCAAGAAGTTTTTCATCACGGGCTTAGCTGTGTTATCACCTCTGAGAATGTCTACATGTGTATTTATGGAAGAATGGCCTATTAATGGCAACACACACATACATACATGCACACAGCTCAGGCAGGATGCTGAAAGCCTTATGCTGGGCTCTACACGGACTCTGGACAAGAGCTGTCAGCACGGCGTCTCAAGCTAACAGCTTCCGACAGGAACTGGATGGGCCCCGGAGAGCAGCGGCACTGTGCTAATGACATTATCTGCATATTAGCGCGAGCTCCAAAACAGCCTCTCTCTCTGAAGTAACCCTTTCCTCTCCATCCAAACAATATCGTCAGTCCGGTCAATAACAAGAATGGATATGAAGGACGATGCATCAGAAGAGAAAGAGAGAGAGAAATGCATTGACCTTTTTCCATTCCCTATGTGACCTACTTCAAATGAGGGGATATGAAAAGGAAAGATAGGTACGGACGGATGGATGACTGGAACAAATTAATAAATTAAAAGCCGGGCTTCTTTATGACAGCAGGGGATTCCCAACACAATCCCACCCTCAAAACCAAAGACACGCTCTAAAATACATCCCAAGTTAAGGCAGAAATGAGACCCTCTCAGGCGGCGATGGACCAACATATGCGTCGTTCGTAATAATTATGGCGTTGGCTGCCATTATCTGTATTATCTGCTTTAATCGAGCTAAGCCCAAGGAATTCCCAAGTCTTTAAGAGGGATTTAAAAGTTGTACGTCGCTTAAACAGAAAGGCTCAGGCTGATATACCATGCTAAATCCAAGCAGATTAGCATGAGAGGGAATCAGGTAGAAAGTAAACACAGAAACGTCTGGAGTGGGTTTAATTTGAGAGAATGATATTCGACGAGAGACTGAAATCTCTTAGGTGTGAATTATTAGGGAATTGTTGACGACAACAAAGCTTCCAGTTGTCGGTGAATGTGCAATTCTTTCCCTCTCGCTCTCCTCCTCTTTTGACCTTGAATGACTCCTCGCTTGGGCTTTTTGCTGTAGGAATGTCAGCGAGGCAGAAAATCTGTCTGAAGTTGAATGAAGGGGAAGAGATGGGGGACGGGAATGAAAGAGAGATGGAGAGAGATTGCATATGATATGATCCGCCATTAAAGCCCTGGCACTGAAAACCACATTCCAGCCCGAAGAACTCCTTTATATATACTTTCTATACCTATGCACATCTTAGAAATGACACAGGATTCATAACATATCTGAAACAGCAAAGCATTTCACTCTGCATTCTGATTAAATGCCGTAGGGGTCTGTTAAGTGTTCATAATACATACAAGGTCAGCACTGAGGTGGAGAACGGTGGAGCGCCAACTCGATACAGCAACTTTGATGCTTGGTCCTCAAACTACATATCGAAGTGCACTCACTCACTCACTCACTAACAACTCCATTGTAGCATGCAGCACAGAATTGTGCTGTCGTACAGTTCGCCTGATCACTCTTCGACACCAATCATGGGAATGGTTTGTTGATGTAAATGGATTTGTGTGGGTGTAATGACTGTGCAATTATTTATTTATTTTTGCATTGCTCCAATAAAATTGATTTTGAATAAATGCACAGCAAAATGCAGGCTAGTTAGTCAGCAAAGCACAGAGCCTATGATCTTCAGTCTGGAATTTTTGAAGCCACTTACTACTTCTGTTGAATTTGCACTTCCAATGCAAACAACTGGACAACATGTCAAATCTATTTCTGGGCCAGATGCAATTAAGGTGTAGTCAGTTATGCCATTTATGCCATCAACACACACTTACGACAATGCAGTCTGCACAGTTTTGAGGTCAGTAAATTAAGATTTTGTGTTTGCTCTTCATTATTGAAGAAAGATTAAATAATAGATAAGGAGAATAACAGAGAGGCACAGACAACCGATAAATCAAGATAAAAGTTCTGTCTACAGCGCTACAGAATTATGGGTCAAAAAGAGTCAGTTTACAAAGTGCTGGTAATTTACCTATGGTAACTAAAATATGAAGATAACAGCTTGTTTTAAAGTTTAGAAACATGCCTAAATCAACAGTTTTAGTATCATTAAATGTTATTGCATTTGATTTTGCTTCTCATCAAAGAATAGCTGAAGACTATTTTTACAATGAAATAAAAATGCAGGACGTGACAGCTGTGCATTACTCATAAGCACGAAATCATGAAGCACACCAAAGTAAAAAAGCTAATTTCAACAGAGTGAATCACTGCTTACAGATGGAGGGGAAAACAATGAGAAAATAATTTTTTATAATGTTAAATGTATTGTTAAACTCTTTTTCTGTCAAAACCAGTGAATCGGTAATTAACATTCTCTCCAAGCCATCGTTACATTAACTGGACGGTAATGAAAGTTGAAGATAAAGACTGGGAACGATTTTTCTTTTTGTTCTTTTGATTTCTTCTTTATTTCTTTTTTTTAACTTGAAGGTCTCCATTAATATTATTTCTGAAATGCCAGAGCATTTTATCTCTCACAATTATAATATTAACATGAATTCCAGCAGGGACTGGAATAGTTTTTATGGTTTTATTCCAGAAGACACTGAACAGGAACGGTCCTGGCTTACTGAAAAATAGAATAATACAAATTCAGTTCCAGAGGTCAGTTGCTTTCTCCCAGGGACCGTAACCAATTGGCTATCTCCTAAAAAAAAAAAAAAAGCAGAGAGGCATGCAAGGGAATGTGGATGGTTGAGCAGCGATACAGCAGACAGCCGTGCAACCGTGTTCTGTCAACTCCAGGTGAAGGCTGCATCTCAAACCTTTCAACCTCCTCCCACTGAAAACGACATTTTCGATTGCACTGGGCGGTGGGTTGCAAAAAGCGTAATTGTTTTAGGAATAAGATGCAATAGGTAGTCGTCGGGTTCAAACAGGATGTCTTCTGAGCACCAGTTCCCTCCCCCTACCTCTCTAGAGACCAAAGTCCTTAAAGGTAATCCTCAAACACTACGGGCATGTGTTTCCATTAGCACAGTGAGTCTTCGCCTCCAAACCAGAGACGTGCTCATGGACCAAACCCTGCCTTTCTCTCTCTGGAGATGGGGAGGTTAATATTACATTTGTGAGACACGCTCCATTTTTTATTTATTGAAATGCAATCGTGCGTGACACACTGCTTGCATGCTGGGCTGCTGGATTAGTTGACCCCCAACCAATCGACACATCATATCATTCACCCATCTTCACACCGGCCCCCGAAACTGCATGTCACACGGGGTGACAAACAGGGGTGAGAGGTTGAACTGTTTTAAACTCATCCCCAATATTGTTTGTCCTGTCCGTCAGAGTAGATGGCCCTCTATCCAATGGACAGCTTGGAAAAGTCATTAAAAAGAACTTGAGCAACACTGAGGTCTGGAAATCATGCAATGCTAAAGCTTCGGCATCCACCCCCACTCTCATTCTCTGCCCTTTGTTGACATTGCCCGAGAAAATTAAAGTAACAATCTCGTCCCTCTTTCCTGTGGCGATTCCGAGGGCCATAATCTCCCTGGAGAGCTGGCAACAACAGCCACAAGCAGTGAAAACATAGGGTCGGCTACTCAAAGGGAAAAGAATAGCACAACAACAAAGGAAGTGCAGAAATGGACAGCTAGAATACTCCAAACACGAAGAAGCAGAGCAAGCTTTCTACTGACCTTGGAAGAACCACATCTTAATTTCAAAATGATAAGAAAAAAACAAAGGTTAGAGGAGATGAAAAAGCTCATCTGAGAGTCTGAGCCATCCTTCAGCAGGATTTATGACGAGGAATAAAGCATGACATAAAGCCTTGGAGGACCACAGGACCCCAAGGTCTCTCAGACCACAAGCACACTTAATCAGGTATCATGACCTGCCTGTCTCCTGCAGGACAAATAAAGGACACTGTTATGACCAAAGCACACAACCAGCCACATTAAATGTCAAGATGTCCAGTTAAAAGAAAGAAAAAGTGCATTTACTGAAGTGCTAGTCCACTAAAAAAGAACAAGGAATCTTTTGAGCTCAAACCAGACATTGCATTTTTGCTAACTCTATGTGTTCCGAACCACATTTATGCAGATTTTCCAGAAGCAGCAAAATGTTTGGGATTCAAATACAAAATAAGTCCCGTTTTTTTTTTTTTTGGTTACCATTAGCACATGAATCAGACGGAGTGGAATCGGTTCAGTCATCCCTGTCCAGCTGCACTTTAATCCACATGCAGCACTGAGATGCTGGTGTGACCCAGGGTTTTATCCACTTACTGTTATTAATTTGGCTGCTCTCAGAGGGGGCTGCAGGGGACGCGTGTATGTGTTTGTCAGTAGGCGGTGAGTTTTGCATGCAGCTCGACGGATCCACACACGGCCTCTAATTGATTTATGGTGGGAGAATGTGCTGCTGATAAGGCATTGTTTTATAATCAGGCAGCGTAGGGACAGCCGTCTGGGCTTGGCCGGGTTTAATGGATAAAAGAATGGAGGGGTGGAGATGGAGGAGGAGGGTAAACAACAATGTCCTTCATTCTTTTACTCCTTATTTATACATTCATCGCATAAGTTGTGCAGGCCAAAACATGAGGCTCCAAATTTGATCATAAAGAGAAACAACATTACTTTTCATTTTGATTTCAATCCAGAATCAAATTATGCACGTAACAACAAATCAATCAAACTAATAATAATCAATAATGAAAATAATCCACAGCAAATGCCATTATCGATTAGTCTTTGTGCTGTGCACTGAGAAGAACTTGGCAGTTAACACTTAGTTTGTGGTTTACTTTTAAATAATTTTATATTTTGTCATTTACATTTAACCCATTTTGAAAATGCATTGCATAGATTATTTGGAATCAAAGAACTAATCAAAGAAGTAATCAAAGTTATCAATTATCAAAATAATTATTTGTTGCCGCCCTACTGCAGACATAACAAACCTGAATGTTTATGAAGAAAAAAAAGAGTGAAGCAGACAAAACATCAACATGCAAACTTTTTGTTTGGATGCTCATTGCTTGGCTTTGCTTTTTATTGTTGTTTTTAAAGGTTTTTTTAAAAGCACATGTGTCAAAGCATATGCTGTGTCTGAATAAATAAGATAAAGTAAACGATTGTAATAGAGTCGCAGTGTGGCGTCTCTCTGCAGAGCCTGAGCTTTGGAGCCTGCGGGCTGCTACAGCAGCACAAACAGGAGGAAAGAGCCTCTTTCCCAATTAGGTCTTTGTGCTCAGTGTGGCCGCATGATTATCATGTATTTTTCATGCTTTCCTCTGTCTCCTGCTCTGTCTCCATGCTTAGCCTGCAGCTCCTGACTGATAACAACATGACATGGGGCGGCCCGCCGACCCGAGAGAAAACACACACAAAGGGGAACACACAACACAAAAAATGCACACAGAAATAAACAGACAGACAGAGAAATACAGCACACACACTTGAGAAACCTACACAAAGACCGATTCACTGTGCAGAACCCCTATTAACAATGAGGGGAAACAATCCCAAGCACCTATCAAACAATGCAGCTTGATTTCTATTCATCTGTCAAAGGCAGGCAGAGAGCTCACATTCCAGACGCGAGCGAGCAAAGTTATTCTGACAGGGCGGTGGAGGAAAGGCCTCCGTTAAAGCTCCTGAATGTAAAACAGATGACACACGCCTGATCTGCAGGCAATATTCCAGATGTCTGACTCTTAATGGGGGGGTAAATGGAAATCAATTTCTAATTTTCATCCACCTCGACATCCAGTCACAGGTCATTGTTTTTATCGAGACACTTTTGAGTGAAAGGCGCCAAAACCCCATATCGCGTAGAGTCAATTAATGAAATGGCGAGATTTGCTGATGAGAAACATGGGCTTTTTGTGGTCTGAGATCAAAGAGACAGATGTCTGGAAACGGCATATTAAGCGACTGAAAAAAATCAAAATTATTAAATAAATATTTAATGAACATGATGAATGGAACAACAAACGCTTTTTAATTACTTCATGCCATTTAACATACTGATAATATATTTAATATTACAAACACCATGGTGTCTTTTGAAAAGGTCAATCGCAGCATGCGCTATTCGCTGTTCAGTCAGAAGGAAATATCACATGAAAAAAGTGACAGAGCTTCTTCTAATAGAAACTGACATGACATGCAACTTTCCTGCCACCTGAGACATCAGTGCAAATTAGCAGCTAATTTAATTTTTTCTTCCGTTAGGGAAACAGTGAAGTAATAAAGCAATACCTCCCCTTAATGTCTTCATCATCCCCAAGACCACAGAACCCACCAGCTACCGTGACCATTGCCTCTGCCAACAAATGAAAAGATGGGATCAACCATTACAAGGCAATAACTCCAGATAATATCCCTAGCTAGTTCTGTAGCTGGTATTGAGATTCCTGAGATTTCGAACTTGGAACTGTATGAATAGGTCTCAGGAATGGGAATGGTGCAAATTGATGCTAATCAAAATCTCTCTGTCTGCATTCATTTTCAGGAGAACACCATGACCTCTCCCACCTGGAGCTGTGCTTCCAGCAAATTCTCCAACAACAGACAAGCAATTAATGTGCAGGCCTCTAATTAGAGCTCCCTGCTCTGTCTATTGAGCGTGCACCTGCAATTGCACCAAAGGATCATGGGAGTTGGAGTCCAGGGCAAATGCTGCATACTAGGTGAGTGTTACCAGGCTGGCTGGACTACAGGATTGTGATTACACAGCTGTTGATAGGAGTATTAGCTCCCCAGCTGCCGGCCACGACCTATGACAGGAGAGCATGGCCCCACCTTCATGCTCAGTGATCCGAGTAATTACACCGGCTAGCTGACCCACACACACACATGCACACAAACAGACACATTCCATTCCCAAAAAAACACCTGCACTGTGAGGCCGTTCCTGCATCGCTGGTGGACGTGTCGACAGATCACAAAAAGGTTCAGTTTTGCTTTGTTTTGACTTAACACCAAAGAGCATTACTTTTGCTTGTTAAAAGGGATAAAATATCAATTAAGCATTGTTTTAAGCACTATAGAGATAAAAGGTGCAGATTAAGATTTCTCTCAGAAAATGCCTTTATGTCTGCATTTAGAAGAAGATTGAAGCAACCGTTTGCAGTGCTAAATACAGTCTGTACCCTGCAGGGCCGAGGGAACCTTCCATCTGTCCAGGAAGCTGGGCAGTTAGAAGGGGCTACTCTTGATCAAGAGATACTCTTGAGTAGCAGACAGACCCTGGGGGACAAAAATCATCCACTTCCCTCATTCTTTTCTTCTCTTCTCACACCTCTCTGGAATCCCTCACTTCCTAAAGTAGGCGGAGTCATGAAGGCCCTGGTCAGCAATTTCACAGCTAATAGACTTTCCTTTATTTTATTTGATATCATTTATAAGTGCAAGGAGAGCGAACGAAAAAGAGAGAGAGAGAGAGAGAGAGAGAGAGAGAGAGTTGAAAGATGTTGAAAATCAAACCTACCCATATGAATGGATGGATGGAAGGAAGGAAAGTACAGTAAGTTGGATGAAATGAACGAACGAACAATGAAAGGAAAGGAGGAAGGAAAGAAAATATGAATGAATGAATAAGACAAGAAAAAAAGAACCAAATAAAGGAAAAGCAAAAAATGAACAAACAAAAAAAGATGAAGCCAACAGAGAAAAAAACAAACAAAAAGGAAGGAGGGAACCAAGAATGGAAGTAAGGAATGGAGGAAGGATAAATAAAGAAAGAAAGAAAGAAAAAGAAAGAAGACTGCAGAACAAATATTACTGAGTGTTGGTTTTTGCTCTTTCACACTCTGTCACTTCAAAGAATTCAGAGAGCAGTAGCTAATCAACTGGAAATTTACAGTTTCAAAATACTGATGTTCTCAATATATACTTTCCTTAAAATCATGTCTGCACATGCAGATTATTTTTCTTTAATTTAACAAAATATTACTGAGCTTTCCCTTGCAGCATAAAGGGTGACCTTTATATTCTGGTGACATCTGGTAAAGCTCCAAAAGCTTTTCCATCCTCAAACCTAGCTTTACTGAACAACAGTCTGTTGGCATTTGCTTCCACTGTAAGCAAACTCAAATTTGTATGCAAATGGGAGATCTGTACTTCACAACATCTGCTGCACTCCTGTACATTCCGGCTGCTGCTGACACACTGCCAGGGGCTTGATCTCCATCCTCCTTCCTCGATAACCAATGACCCAGGCCACCCTCACCCTCACTCCCTCAAGGTGCTGTGTCAGCTGGAGGGATAGGAACTGTGGGATCAATGACAGTGGAAAAGGCCTTATAATGGCCTGGATTAATGATGAGAAATTTGGCGTCACCCAAAGAGTTCCTGAATATTTATCACCACGGAGGGCGCTGCCAACTGGCAGATCTTAGATACCTCCTGACCTCAGAGGCCAGATCATGAAGAAGCCACTCCAAACTGCTGCTGTTTCCGTTGCTTCACCCTGTACAGCTGTGCCGCTGGGAGTGGTACGTAAGCCTAGGCCAAGTGCCTAAAATAGCAGGGATACGGTTACGCTCTGCGGACACGGAGGCCGTGGTCAGTCACTGCGTGCCATGCTTAATGTTCTCAGCTGTGCATGGTCGGACCCTGGAAGTAGCTATCGTTAAAGACACCCTCTCATCTTGTTCTCTTTTTTCCCCTTTCTTACTTCATATAGTAATATTCATCGGGGAAAAAAACATAAGTGCACTTGGAGAGTGCTTTTGTGAGAGAAAGAGGAGGCAAGAGAAGAAGAATTGGGGGGGGGGGGGGGGGGCCCCT
>NW_015505856.1:709807-769333 GCF_001515645.1 Sinocyclocheilus grahami
GGGGGAGAGAAGAGGGGGGGGGGGGGGGGGGGGGGGGGCAGCCATTTTCTCCAGCTCTGACAAATAGGCATTCCTGAAAGCTCACAGTACTCTACCTCTCTCATCTACTCCAGCCAGAGTGGAAACAGTATTTGTCCCTATGTCTCATCCTACAGAGACGAAGTGGTTTTCAATGCACATCAGAGATGAACCTTACAGAAGCCTCCCACAGACCCCCAGAGAGGTACAGGACTATTACGACACTTTCAGACCAGAGAGAGGTCTTGAGAACTATCCATCTTCAGGCCCCATAGTGTTTCCAAATTACCTCTCAATGACTAGCCTGACGTAAGTAGCTAAGGGACCAGTAATTGGTTTTGCTTCTGTTTGAGAGGAAAACATTACACAGGTGCCATTATGACTGGGCAGATGTTGCATGTTCTGAGGGTGACTTTAAAATGCATTGGTCTGACTTTCTCTAAAATCTTCTACATTAACCTTTTATGAGGAAGTCGTGTGCAAACTTACAATAAAATCAGGCCAGAAGATCCCTCTGTGGGCGTTTAGTACTTGCAAATGCATCAGAGCTCACAGCTTTTAGTCACCTGCCTATCTTACTCACGTACCTCCTGTATATTTGCAAGTCTACCTGACTATCTCATTTCGTAAGAAAAAGACTGTTTTAAGTTTTACTTTGGTTTGGGGAACCAGCAGTTTTCACTTAAAAGTGAATCTCTCCTGCAGGTTAAGGACTCTTATAAACCATTTCTATGGGCCTGTGAGTTGTTGATACACTATGGTGTACAAAAAAGATTTGGTTTCCCCAAAGTGGTACACTAAAAGATAACTGTCTATCCTTATTCCAAACAAGGGTAGCAACAACATGGCATCTACATAAGAGACATGGCCAATTCTTTGCACCCTTTCCTGAAAGCCACATGGCAAGACCCATAAGTCCATGTCTTCAGCAGCATTAATAGACAAGATTGGCAGTTATCCAGGAACGTGCGGCATGGGCAGATATTGGGAGTGGGCCTTGCAGAGTGAGGTTGAGGGAGGTAAGCAATTAGGAGCACTGCACCATAAGGACTGCAGGTGTGCGGTACAGTGATAAGGACTGAGGAGGAACCATTTCTCAACCCGATTCATCCCCCCACCCCTCTTCTACCTCGACCACAATGGCAAATAGCCTTCCCACCAACAGCCAAAGCTGTTTGGCATCCTATGGAAGGTTTTCCTGGTCCTCAGTGCGGCGGAATTGCTAGGATATGAAGCAGACTGATAGAAGGCTAAAGGGGAGGGTTTGCATTTCATCACGTCAAGCAGGGAGAACATACGGGGGGAAAAATCTTGTGTGTGCAATTTTGCAAGGAGAATTAATTTAGAGTAATGACATGGACTCTACAGGCTGTTCCGACTGGCAGGCAATTAAGATTAATTAAGTGTTCACTGTGGCCGTTTGCAATATGGATTGCACCTTTTATTATGGCTAAAGGCCCACGTTAATGGGTTAAATGGCATCATTATTTAGGAGCTGTTTATTTACAAAACATGACAAATACTATGAGATAAACTTAAGAATAGGTTTGGGAAAAGCCAGAGGAAAGAGAAATCCTCGCTGCCGACAGAGATAATGTCTCGTGGAGATTACAGTGACCACACTCACAAATAAAAAATAAAAAAAGAAAATATTGAGGCAAAGGAGAAACTACTCTAGAAAGAATGATCTGTGCCTGAACAGGAATATAGAGGGTGAGCAGTAAGCCATAGAAGCTAAACTGCACAGGAGGAGAAATTGGTTAGCAGGCATCAAGCTGGGCATCCCTGATCACACAGTGATCCTGAAATCACATCCTACTCTGTCAGCACTTCTCCGCTCTGGGTCTCTGAGCTCCAGCAGTCATCCTCCACCTGCTTGCATATCTGTATGTGTGCACAAAGGTGTGAACATGCATATAGATGTGCAGGTCCCAGCACTTGACACCATATTGAGACCTGAGCGTGCTGGAGGGGTCATTGGGGGACGTCGCGGAAAAGGGCATCTCTCTGGCACGACACACATTGTCACGAGTGACATTTATCCCCGTCGCTGTCAAACATAAGAGTGCCATTTACCCTCTATTTAACACATTCTGCTGAAAGTAGGACACACTTGTGCACACACACATACAGTTTATAGATTTAGACATACTACTAAAAATGCAGAGGGTGTAAAACTTGAGGGAGAGAGAGAGGATTGAAGTGAGGAAAAACACAAAGGGGCCATTTCCAATTTTGACAAAAATAAATCTATAAGCAATTTCTGCGTAGTTTTCTCCTTTCCTTTCACTTATAGCGACTCTGTGCTGCTGATCTCAGCAGTCTCATTTTCTCTTCCCCCCGGCTGGCTAAAAATGTGAGCTAAGCTTGAGCCGGTAACAGTCCCATAGAAATGCACCATTTCAAGTTGTAAACTCCCCCAATAGCAGCTTGAGCTAAAATCCCTTATCTGCAGTTTATTAAACCTGCAAGTTCTGTAAATGGTACAACCTGGTCCAACAAAACACTGCAGTACATGCTGAGAAGTATTTTCATTATCTCATAGGCTAAAATTGAGTTCCAAGTTATTACAAGTGACATTTCGCTCTTGGAAAAATCAGGTTATATCAGATTAAGGTAGTCTACCTGTGCAAATTAAGTTGACCTAGTCTATTTTATCTTGGATGAGCTAATGACCAATAATGCTAATCTTTGACAAGCTAAATGCAATGTAAACCCAGCTGCCATCCACTTGACTAAGGCTCGACTAAAAGATATAAATCCATGAACTCCCTGAATCATGTTTCCCAGAAGTGTCTAATGTAACAACCACTATCATCGACTGTTCCAGACAGAAATTTAAGAACGGTCACAATCAGAGCTGTTCATCCCCTTAACCTAGTCATGCTAATCTATCCAAGCTAAGTTCTGCGAGAGAAAAATTAAAGTATTTGCCTCTCTGCCTCTCTTTCCATCACCTACTTGGCTCTGCAGTCACTTTAATTAGCAGAAAGTAATCTAATGTTTGGAGATTAGCGAGAGCAGAGAGACTGTAGCACAGATAACCAAACATAACACACTGGAGAGATGCTAAAGCCTGCCATCCTTACAAACAAATGAGAACATTTGCATTTAACGAGGTGATGAGTGAGCGAAGAGAACAGAGAGAGAGGCAAAGAATGCTGGCTAATCCACAATTCCCCAAAAAACAGAGGGTCCAGTCCAGAGAGAGAGAGACAGACAGAGGGATGTCTTCATTGACTGGAACAGACAATATAGTGGAGTAATTAGCGACTAAGCCTCTCTTATCAGCCCTATGCCGCTGTCAATAGTGATTTTACTGATGACAGTCTCACATGCACAATAAAATACAGTATTTAACCCTTGAGAAAATGAAGTTAATTCCTGATGAGTGTCTACATTTGGCATAATGTATATACTTGCACTTCATTACACAGAGAGATAGGAAATAAACTAATATGACAGGTACTGCACATAGGTGACACACTATGTCCATCATCAGAGCTTAATGAGAACTACATTTCTTTCTGCTAAAGAAACACAATATATGAATTACATTTAAGTATGATTGCCCTGGAAGCACATGTACATTTCAAAGACATCAGTAAAAAGTGCTCATCATCTGGAAAGCACTGCATTCTACTTTAAGAGTCATACATGTCTCAAATGAATCTGCTTAATATTGTTTTACTATCTGGCAAGTTTTAGCACTTTTATGCAAATGAACAATCTCTAAAAAATACACCTTCCAGATGAAAACACAAACATTGGATAGACGTCTTGGTGACTTATGTGTGCCTTAAAGGTGAATTGTTTGCTAAGTTAAGCAAGCCTGTGAGGTAGTCCCAGCTTATGAAAGGAAGGCCAGGTCATGTCCTCCCTCAGGGGAGTTACTGGTGTCGGGGCAGCACATGTTCCAGAGGTCTGGGGTTTTCAATAGAGGACACAGACAATCCATAATGGAACCTTTTCAGCAGAGACAGAAGTCATTAACTCATAGAAGATCTAATGAGGAACCACCATCTCACACTTAGGAAAGAAAGGCAGGGAAGATGAAAACAAAAGGGTATTAGAAAGATTTAAAGCTGGCTCAAGGAACACCCTATAAATCCCAGTCACACAAACAAGGGAAAAAGAGGGATCCGTTTTCTGGAATATTGTTCTGATGTTTTGGTCTGAATTGGGGCAAGGTGCACGTGCACATACACACACGCAGACCCTTGAAGATACTTACAATTTAATGTGTGTATTTCAGTGTGGAGCAAATCGCTAAGGTGCTCTGGAGCAACCTTGACCTTTTTCTTGAAGGCATGGCTGCTAGGTGAGGAAATGATGAGAGATGGAGAGACACGTGGTCTTGCATTTTAGGATTCTGTCTCTAGCCAATAACTGCTAACTACTACACAGAGGTCAAACGTTTACAGATGCAGAGGTACAAAAGAAAAATAAAAATTTCCCTATCTTTCCTCACATTCTTCTTGTTTGTTCAGCCTACCATATTTCCATTGGATGCTTCCCTGAACAGAGATTTTACTTAGCCCTGGACTCAACTGCACATAGGAAATCATTTTGGAGAGAGTTTACAAACCAGCGTTGCCTAACCCTAGAGCAGGGGTCACCAATCCTGCTCCTGAAGGGCCACTATCCTCCAGACTTTAGCTCAAATATGAATTAACACACCTGAACCAGCTAATCAAGGTCTTCAGGGTCCCTAGAAACATCCAGGCAAGTGTGTTGGGGCAGGTTGAAGCTAAACTCTGCATGATATTGGCCCTCCAAGAGCAAGACACTCTTGTCCTGGAGTTAAGGTGCAGGGTAAGGGTGTCTAAAACCACTGGCAGTGAAAAGTTCTACTTTATGCATCCACCTCATTATACAGTCATTCTACCCATCCTCCCCTTAGTGTCTTCCAGACTTTTTGCAACAGAAAAACAAATTTTACAAGCAATTTTAGGAAGAATTTCTAGGAACAAGTAAACAATACCACTGCAGGAATCCCAAATGGAACGGGCATGGCTCATGCCGAGGAGGTGACTAATGGCAGCTTTGTTTTAGTTAAGACTCGATGTGTGTGAAGACACTCTGTTGCTTATGGCTTCATCCTTTGATGAGGCTAATTATGCTGTGTACAGAGCCTGTGGACTAAAGCATTCATTATGCATCCACTACCCTTCTATGAGTCCCACAGCACCAAGCAGAGACAGGGCCTGCAGCCCAACATGATCCCAACAGGCAGAGCCCTGCTACAGGGCTACAGCACCACCATCTACCCCACTGCCCCTGGAGCTCTACATCACACTAAATAATAGCATTATACTAACACTAATACATGCATGCACAAACACACACTTCTGAACAGCTATTTAAGAATTCAGCTTTCAGATCATACACATAAATCCGTAGGCTGACAGTTTCAACAGTGCAAGAAATGGCTGTTTAATGAGGTTTATGTTTAAAATGGGGGGGGGGTCACTATGCAAGATGCACTGTTTGAAAAGTAGTCATGTAATAAAAAATAATTTTCTTAAATAAATGTATCTTAAAAGATCTGTTAAGGATGAATATATGTTTTAATGAAAAACAAGACATGCACACAGATTAAGAAGAAAATAGAAAAATACAAAAGATACCTATGTTTAACAAAAATAATTATAATAAAAAAAACCTCTGATTAATGTAAAAGTAAGCTGTTTATAGGAAATTAAATCAAATAAATGCAAAAATTTAAGAAAAAAAAAGTATGTTAAATGCATTAAAGCAAAACATAAAAATAAAAATCAATTTCAGGTGGTGAAAGTGTTGCATTGTGGGATCATTATTTTTGGTGCATCAATGACTAGAGTCAATTTGCTATCAAAGGCATTGATTATCTATAGTGTCCTGTCACTAAAAATTTTCACAGACTAAGTTGAAATTGAAGAGAGAGTCTCTTAGGAGCCGATGCAGACCTTTGCATTGACTGGGGGAATTTTGCTTAATTCATTCTAGAATAAACAGAACATTAGCTTGAGCTCTGCAGGTCAACAGACTCAAGGGCAGTGAAGACAACTGTACCATCTGTAAAGGCATAAAAGTTCGAGGTGTAAGATCAACTGCTTTGCCGTGAACTCCATCAGTATATCTATGAAAGAAGCCAAAAGAGAGTATGTGAGAAAGACACGCATGCTCAGTGATGGAGCGCAACGCCCTTTTTCTAAAATCACCCCTCTCGCTCCCACTTCCTCCCTGCTTCTGATCCAGTATTAATGGCTGCTGTTTTTTTAATGAGGGAGCGTGGGTCCCTATGCTTCTGAAGGTTTTTTAGGGGGTGGTAAGGGGGAATACAGTACATCTCATCCGCGGGCTATGCTAGCTGTTGTGTGGACGCAGCAGGGTGGGCGTTTGGTGGGAGTGAGGGGGGTTTGTGCTATAATGGTTATGGGTCTCTTAGTAAATACACAGATACTCCGATCTGCTTCAAAGACCACATGCGGCTTCATATCTACTCTCCTTTTCTCATCATGTTCAACGGGGCTTGACAGTGGCACTGTTATACTGATAGATGGAAAATAGCCTTCCTTTTTGCCTACAGCTGAAAAAAAAAACGTTTGGGGGGCCTCGAACCTAAGATAAGTTTCATTTGCCAACTTACTAGCAGACCCCCTTTTCAGCAACCCTGCATGTTTACAATTTAATCAGAAACTGCCAAGCTGTGACCAGGAAGAGAGTGCTTGCTTTTATTTAATTTCTCTGTCCGTATTGCTCGCTCTTTTCAGTCCTTCTACTTGTTTTGTGAGATCTAATAATGGGTGAGCGATTCGCCAGCTGGCATGGTCACGGTCACTTCATAAAAAATCAAATTGGAGGAAAAAAAGGAGGATGATGGTGAATGATGAGGGAATGAGAGGGGAGGAGGAAGAGAAAAAAGCGAGGTAGCGATAGCTAGGGGAGGGAGATGGGATGATAGCCATCGTGAGGAACTTGATTTAGGAGTCATCTGCTATCTTGCCTTGCGAAGTGCTAGTTGTGTTTTGTAGTTATAATGGCCTAAAATGGAGCATGAATGTAGATGACGGAGATCTGAATGATGCCCGCAGGGTGGTTTAGATCATTGTTATTTGTTTTGTTTATTCAGACAGTGTGTAAAGACACTGGGAGAAATGCAATTTTCCACCTGATAGACTACAGACAGGGAAGATAAAGAGAAAATGTACAATTTAAAAGAGGAAGAGGAAGAAGAGGAAGAAAAACATTAATCATACATGTTACATCTCAGAAAATACCTTTCTCCGTATTTCAATCAAGTGAAAGGTATGGCGACAGAATTGGACAAAGATTTGGATACGTCCATGAGAGATATTCTTGAGAATGATTAATCATAAATTTTAAACGCACGTGTCTGCTAAAAGACAGGACTTTTGGAAAACACATGCCCTTAAAGATAATATTTTGCATGAATTTACCTACGTTAGGTTTGTGGAATTCACAAAATCTAAAGTCATGAAATTCAGGTTGCTAAACTGAGGTTAACTGAGAGGAATTCATAAATTAGTTAAAGCTCACAGAGAGAAGAAAGCAGGAACAGATGGAGGTAAAGAAAGAAGAAACCCAACAAGTAAGGATACAAAGAGAAAAGTAACAGCTTGCCTTCAAGATAAGCATCACCTCACCTGAGATGTCCAGTGAAGGCTTCATGCTGAGCTGCATACTTGTATTCATTTTATGTCCAAGTGTTTTAGTGTCCAGGTTTAAAGTGGATTGTCATGCAACAAATCTAATTTACTGCAAGAGAAGCAACACACACCCACATAACACCTCTGGCACCATGGCTGGACAAACATCTGGGTTCTCAAAACAACCTCTCCAATGTGATTACATTGGCCTTCACCATCCTCATAAAAGCCCAGATGTCAAACGCAGAGACCCTAACATCTGCTCCATAAACATCCCCATAATGTCTCCATAACGTCCGCCTGAAAGTCCTTCCACCCTACTGCACATCGGACTCATCTTCGCACTTTCCAGTTGCCGTGGCATCTGCATTCAGAAGAGGTGCCATCCAGCTTGGCCCACAATGTCGCCTGTCCGTCTGTGCAGCCCATCTGTAAGCGGGGGTCCCCCCTCCTTTCAGTTTCACACATAGACACACACTCAATCGCTTGGGAAGGAGGGGTTTCCATTGGCATGAAGGGTGTAGCGATGGTGCCAGACACCGACAATGAGACGATACTCCCCAAAACCAGCACGCTCCCATCTAACACATTTCCAAACTCTAACCACCCCGTAAACCAACCCATACGAGATGTATTAATATGCACACATTAATTCATGAATATGTAGGGTTAATAGGCGGGGCTCCATGCTAATTCATTGATATGTAGGAGTTAATAGGCAGAGCACTGTGTTAATTGTATGCTGGATTCGATTCACATTTGTGTATTAGATGGGTTTGGCGTCTCAGACGGACAGTGAATCAAGATGAACTATGATTCCCAAAAGCGAATGGAAAGCTAACAAAAAACGACGTTTGACTACAAACGCTACAGAGTACACATCTGGAAGTGTCCTGCTAATAACCTTAGCAACTGAGCATTTGATTTATGTAGATATTTCCTCATCTTTGATGTGTGCAGGTACGGTGACAGCATTCTTGTGTCTCAAGTAGACTCCAAAACCCTGCTGAGCATAGAGAGCACTTCAGAGATTATCAACTGAGTGGATTTGAGATTAGCTACAATCTTTTTATGTGTGGCTTTCCTCAGCGTTTTGCAACCGCGAGAGAAAATCTGGAGATGAATGAGGAGATAAATTAAGAACAAAGAGGAACAGTCTAGCGCATTTACACGACAGCTTGGAAAACAAAGCCAAGCTATTGAAACCACAATTGTACAAGATGAATATAAACTAACAAAAACAATCGTAATTAGCATAACTGTGTTTTGTTTTTGTTCTGGATTTATGTTGTTTATATGTGCACGTTTCCGATTCGGCTTATGAAATTTTGATCAGTGCAGAGAAAAGATGGAAAACTACAGTGACTGGTTAATGAGGAAGTGCGTCGAGGAGGGAAAGGAGAGATGTGTCATATTTAGAGGGCACAACGACAGAATTTTGAAGCAGTGACACTAGGGACAGAAAGAAAGGAGGGATTCATTCGGACGCTGTCATGCTCAATCATGTAGAATTCCTGTCAGCATTTGTCTCTCTGGAATAGCCACACGTCTGTCTCGAACCTGCTACTGTTTGGAAGCCCCCGAGCCGATCCTCCCTATACGCAAAATACGCAAGCTGCGTAGGGCCCCCGAAACACCAGGGGGCCCCTTTGCTCTCAAAGATGATTTAATTTTAGTTTTGTTTTTGAATTTGGCCAGCGGTTATGAAAACATGAATGATCCTTTCTTTTAATGCGGTGCACTGTCGCCCTTTCTACGTAAAAATCAGTCAAATCATGTAATGCGAATGTTGTACAGTCTTGCTCGAGACTTAAAAAAAACGAGTTGAATGTGTACCGAGCCACAGAAGAGACACTGTTTCTCAAGCGCTTTCCACGAGCGCGATTCGACACGGACAAATGCGTTTCATTCATTCGTTCATAACCACTCATACCCCACTAGGGATCTTTCTATACACCAAAGAATAGTGAAAAAAAAAAATCACATTTCCACAATATTATTAAGCAGCCGATAATAATAAATGTTACTTGAGCACCAAATTAACATATTAGAATGATTTCTGAAGAATCATGTGACACAGAGGACTAGAACATTTTTTGTTTTGTTCTACCTTATATCTATGTATCCATCTATACTGCTTTTTTGCTGATTACTTTCAGTTTCAAATGACCTATTCACTATTTCATACTTCTTAACTAGTTTACACTATTCTTTGCTGCTTTGCTTGGATATTTCCTTCAGGAAATACAAATCTAATTTTGACTGTTATTTTGCATTTCTATAACTTCCATAAGAATCCAATTATCCCACGCACAGCAAAACACATTTCCTAGAAGCTAAGAGACTGCCTTCTTTATGCTGACAGAGGAACGGCACTTATACTTTGAAGGAATACATTTTTAATAGTTCCCATGTAAAAAAAAATTAATGAAGCTTGTCATCGCGTGACAGCCAGCCTGAAATTCCCTTATAAACAAGTAAATAAATCTGTGTCCTTATCGATTGTGCCGTTATTTATCCTCTCTCAATCACCAGAGTGACATGAAGTGAGGGAAAGGCGAGAGAATGATGAGAAAGACGAGAAATATCCCTGCACACCTCCAGTCCTTCCTCCCTCTTTCAGTATGTCCCTAATGAGCATGTCACCAGCAGAACACATTTCATATTGTTTAATTGATCCCCTCATCCATCATGAGAAGATTCGATATGTGGCGCTTTTAATCTCCGTGGGCCTCTAATCATAACCGCAGCTCACAGACACTCGCCCCGCACGTACTGTACTCATCAAAGAACGGAGAACGTGAAGGTCGACTGTTTCAGCACATGGATTGAAGCTCAAATTAATGAGATACAGCAGAAATGTGTAGCATTTTAGCATAAGTAAGTTTCAAAGTTTGACTGGGTCCAGCCATAGACGTTCAAACAGACGACTTTAAACAAGTACAACCAGTTCGGGATCAACAACTTCAGTAGTTTTCAGAAGTAAAACACACAATTACACAAAAACACACACTTAACTACTTGGAACTAACATGGTATGACCATACAGAGTCTACTAAGTGTGTGTTATCACATGGTATATTTGAGCGTCTCGTCCTGGACACGTAGTCTGTCCTCTTCCTGTCAGGTTCACAATAACTGATGGCCTCGCTAATGAAGGTTTACTAATTGATTGCGGAGAAAACAGCATATTACTCATGGAACAGTGGTGGGATCCAGGGACTAGCGGGACAGTTTGTCAATGCCCGCTGGTTTTTCATTGGCTATTCAGCTATAAATGTCGTTGTGGTCGAATGGCATGTAAACACTGGAAGAAACTTGGATCAAACTTTAAAGCGCCATCGCCTGCAACCGATCCTGATGTGAAAACACATTAAACGAATTAATGAACAATTATCCAGAGTAACACAAACAAAGAGGCTTTCTACACATACTTAACAGAGAGATTGAAAGCAATTCATTCGGAAAATGCTTCGAACGGGAACGAGAACGGCAGTGGCTGTTTTTCTATTGTCTGTCACGAGCAGTCGCTCACTGACCTGTTTTTTCGCACAAAGCCGCAAATGTAAAAGAAGCTAGCACGCGTGGGTAGGCGCTGCCTTTGATTAACTAATTATCAGACATTATCAAGACTAAACAGAATCCATTAACTGCTGGTCTGTTGTAGACATCCTCTCATTTCCCTCGGGAGTAACGAATGGCCCTCCCTGCTGCTAGATCACTAACGTTACACACATACCTCTCCTATCAAATCTATAACAACTAATTCCTTTCTTTAATGAGCCTCTAATTGACTTTTGCTGGTCGAGGACAATCGGCAGCTTAAGGTTCCTTTTTAGATCATAACATAAACACACATTTACTTAGCTATATATGACAACCTCCCATTGACTTCCATTGCTTTTACATTAAGCTAATTGCAATGATACTAAACTTAATCCGAATCAAACATTTTTCACAAAAATGCTACTTTTGGTATTGTTAACAGAAAAAAAAATATATACGATATTTAGTCTATTCAGCCCAGTGTTATTTCCATATCGGTGACATAATATTATAGTTTTTGTTAATATTTTGAATTAGATTTTATATTTTCTGTTTTTACCATTTAAAAAAAAAATGTATTAGTTTTAGTTATTTTAGTAATTCAAATTAATTAAATGAAAACAGGAAGTGTGGCCTTGGCAACTAGCAGAAAAAAAACTATTTTATTTATTTTTCTTCTTTTTTCAGTTAACATCTATTTTGTCACAAGTAACATTTTGTTTATGGTTTTAGTTTTATTTAATGAAAATAACCCTGATTTATCCTCAAAATTTGTGTTTTTGTTCAAATTAGTTAAAAACTTAAACCGATATTTTTAGCAATATTTGTCTCCAATGTCTAAATGTTCCAAATGTAAAGGTTCTGTACACAATACCGCAACTAATAACATTAAAAACAAATGTTAACATTTCATTTTGCAATTTACACCAACAAATTCAAGGTTACTGGCTGTTAACCTTGAACTCTCGACAAAGCCAAATCGGTTTTAACAGCCATTTTCAAAGCAAATTGAAATTAAGAGCTCTGGCATGCTGTTCACATGAATATTTATATGTAATATATGAGATTAAACATCTGACACAGTAGATTCAGTCGAATCAGAGCCACATTTCCTGCCAATGCGTCACACAAATGATTGTCCCCAGGCACACTGGCAGTGTGGAACCATGGTCAGGGACGGATGATAATTTCATCAAATCATGACTTCAGGGAAGATGAATGAGTCTATGCGCTCAATATTTGATCTGCTTTTGTTATATCACTGCTATTTGTGCACTGATTTATTTAAGGTTTTGAGTCAATTGGAGGCTCACATATTAGGCATGTATCCTTTATGCATTCGCATAAATGTAACATTAATCAAATTTTGAGCTTGAAAAAAAGAATGTAATATAAAATCACACAATAGGACAGCACAGACACACAAACACGCACTATTTGCGAGTCTATCTATTGCTAAGGTTAACAGATTCCCAGTGCCATTTATTGGTCAGTGTCGTTCCGAAACCATGCTTTGCTTGCGAGATCCCAGCTTCTGCACGACGGTACAGCAGGTTGAGAGAGAGGAGGGAAGAGAGGAATGCAGAGTAGAAAGAAAAAAAGGTAGAAAAGTCAGGCCTGTTGTACCTCTAATTGAGTCCTTTGGGCCGTGCCTCCTCAGATCAGAGGCCTTGTAACAGGAATCCGGTTTCATGCTTTCTTAACAATGGGATTTGGAAGAAAGGGATTTATTGTCCTGGGGGACGCTCTTCTAACATCACTTCCATACTCTTCCTTCGCACTCTTCTTATGTTTGTTATTCCTTTTTGGTCTCCCCCTACAATTTAAATCCAATCATTTCAACAGGATAAACACCGGTGGTTAGCCTGTTAACGGCACGGATGAGATTCAGAAACAAGGGCTTACAGAAACGCAAGGGACCTTATGAAAAAAGAGAAAAGAATCAAGGAGATTTGGAAAACGAGCACTGGTATTGTAAAGTCCAGACATTTAAAAGGCATAGTTCACCAAAAATCTATATTCTGTCATCAATCACTCACCCTAATGTTGCTCCATACCTGTATGATTTAATTTCTATTGGACCCCACTGACTTTCAATGTAAATCAAATATAAAATAAAATAAAAAATATTAAAACAAATAAAAATATTGTCTTTTGGGTTACAAAGAGGAAAGTTATTTGGAACAACATGAGGTGAGTAAATGATAACAGAATTTTAATTTGTGGGTAAATCATCGCTTTAAGACTTCAGGAGAATATTATGTTTATAATATGGATGTATTAAATGCATCAAATCCAACATGAAATAATACATTTGTAGAGAAGCTTATTTCCTCCACCAACCAACCAACCAACAAATAAATAAATACATTTTAATTGATTTATTGGTGGAGAAATTAAGCTTCTCTACAAATGTATTATTTCATAATTTTGTCACAGTTTTGAGTTCATATCTCATAATTTAGACTTTTTTCCCCCTCTGAATTGTGAGTTTTTATCTCACAATTCAGTTTCCCCCCCTTAGATTGGAGGGAAAAATTTCAGAATTGTGACAGAATTCCATGGCGGAAATAAGCTTCCATAAATTTGACTCATCAAAAATCCTAACTAAAAATCCCCAATGCAATTAAATCAAATCCAGCTGGATAAAAATCAACATTATTTCCTGCTGTATATTCTAAAATGTCACATTAATGCATTATGTCATCTTTTAAAAGGTCAATCGTAAATGCAAGCAATCTCTGCTGGTTCATCAGTCAAAAACATCTATACAACTTGCAAAAACTGTGTCCAAGCAGAATATAAATGAGACAACAATAATAGCCCCTAATTATTTGCTTTATTTATTCACTGTAAACAAAACTGGTATGTGCCGCCTATTTGTTTCTTAGGAACTAGATTATTCATAGCTCCAGTGTGAATATTGTGTAAATGCAGATGCACGGATAACAACAGTGAGACTGGTGGGGAATTTAGTGTTTGAAGAGCTGGAGGAAAAACAGTTTTCAGTGCCTTGCAGTCTGGTGATGAAAGCATTCATTTTGTAATCAGCCTCACTGAGACTCTGAGGAGTCTGTATGTGTGTGTTTGTAAGGAAGCTTTGTTGAGCAGAAAGGAAATGGCCCTGTGTTTTAAAGAGCGGAGCTGAGTGACAGACAGACTCGTCTCTCAGGCCTCCAGTGACATTAAAACACACAAACAAAAGTCCACGGTAAACACAGGGATTCAAAGCAGTCCGCGAGCTCTAAAGTGTAGCAGTTCATATATTAAAGGATACAGGGCTGTGATAACGCTGCCACTAAACGTATACACACAACAAGGCCGTAATCACGGAAACTATTGTATACGGAATACCAGGAGACACTGAGAGGAAGAGGAATAGAGATGGAGACAGACAGTCCCGTGTGTGTGATTGTCTCCTCAATCCAGGACGTTTCAAATTGCTGTTATACACTATTCAAATAACACACACACACACACACACTTGGACACAAACTCCTTAGACACAGACGTGGTCTATCCACCTGATGCCAGACTGTGGGCCTTGTGTGTGTGTACAAGTAGAGAAGATGAGAGGAGAGACAAAGAATAGACAAAGCTCACTGCGGGAGAACAATCAGTTTGAATTCAAAAGCTATTGAATAGCCTCAGAAGACTTGAAAAATTGCATGTAGCATTTTATGCCACTTTTTTAGTCAATTAGCAAGCTTGACAGTCCCAGTCTCCATTCACTGTCATTGTATATAAAAGAGTATGTAGCATTCTGCTACTTAAGTCTTTTTGGGTTCAGTAAGCCACAGAAGAAAGTCAGACAGGTTTGAAACAACATATGGGTGAGTTCATGACATTTTTGGGTGAACCGGCCCTTTAAATCCACTGCAATTCAAGCTCACAATAAGAGCCACAGCGATTTAACAGCACCTGTTCAAGTCACTGTCTATTCAACTTCTGTGCAAGCAATATCTGGCTTCCCCGGAGCCTAATCAAACAAGATTTGTTTTGGGACAGTGTGTGCGAGTGTGTGTTTGTGTTTTTAACCTCACAGCACACATCAAACAAATGAACTCAACTGAATATTGCTGTAAAAGTATGTAGGTCAGAAGGAAGAAAGATGCCGCTTTAGGGAACCGGCACAGCGCTCAGCACACGCACACTCTCTCACACACACACACACACAGTTGCCTGGCAGCCACCTCTGGGGCCTAATATAACAAACTGCAGTGATGGAGTGGTAATGAGAGTGGAGAGAGAGCGATGTGACAGGCTGCAAAAAGATACGGAAGTGTTTCTACACGGCACAACGCAATAATGAGACTTCAGTCGACATATCTGCACATAATGTCTCCGATGCATTTTACCACACTTTGAGATATTAACGGACAGGTAGAGCAACAAAGATATAGGCCCTGTCCTAAACGTGGTCCACAAATATCTTACAGTACTGTTCCACTACCATAGTGTATTCACATGGCAAACATTCAGTATGATGGTAAAGTACCATGGTGATAGTTTAGGAAACATTTTCTGCTTAACAGGGGCTAATTTTTGCTACTCCACAGAATATTAAGTGTCTTTGCGTGTGTTTATTTGGCTGGTCGGGAGCATTTGCTTAAGTAGACGGAAAATAAATATGCAGGTATTAGTTCTGGCTTCGTAGCCAATCAGAATAAGCTTCTTTAGTTCAAGCAGCCGAACAAACCCATTTGACACTGTTCACCACACACACACGGCATAGACATGGACATGCATACAAATGCAACTTCATGAATGTGCTAATGTGGAAATGCACACTGTCTAAAAATACACAGAAGTAAACACACTAGGCCTCATGCAGGCTTACATTGAAAAATAGACACACCAACACAATCACACAAATCTCAGGTTAAAATAATCCAAGATCTAATAGTGATATATAGCAGAGCTTCAAATGTGTGTGTAAGAGTTGAGCTAATATGACCTATATTATCCATCCCTTCTGAGGGGAACTGACCCCTAAACAACCCCTGGATCAATCAATGCAATCATCCTCACATCACTGACGCACTGAACGCATAAATATTCTACCATTCTACCGATCTATTGCTCTTCATCTCTGTCTCTTGTCACTGTGTAAACGCCATCTTCTTTCTATCAGTTCATTTTCCTGACCCCTGAATGTACACTGCCGTTCAAAGGTTTGAGGTCAGCTAAATTATTTATTTATATCTCAAATACATGCTGTTCTTTGGAATTTTCTATTCATCAAAAAATCTGGTATAACAGTTTCTTCAAAAATATTATGCAGCACAACTGTTTTCAACATTTATAATAATAAGTGTTTCTAGAGCAGCAAATCAGCATATTAGAATGATTTCTGAATGATGATGTGACACTGAAGACGGGTAATGGCAGACAATTTGTGCAAATTATTTGACTAACAATTTGAATAATTTGTCAGGATTATATGGCAAAGCTTAAGTGACTATTTAAGGGGATAATTCATATTTACTGAAATGGAAAAGATTTTCAGCGAATAACAACTTAAATTTTCATATCAAATGGATTCCATAGACTTGCATTTTGCTTAAATTGTACTGTTTTATACTTTTAAGGGGACTTTTTTTGCATTTTTTCTTTTAGCTGCGGTCAACACTGACATACATTGTATGGACAAAGAGTTGCTTGGAAATTCAGTTAAAGAGCTTAAAGCAAAAAGATCATAGAAGTTTTGAGTAACATAGGATTGTGAGTAGAAATTGTGGGTTTATTTTTTTTATTTTTGGGTGAATTGTCCCTTTAAACAACTGGTAAGTTTAAAACAAAAATGATAAATTCAGGTAGGAAGCCATATTATGAGAGACAGAGAGAGAGAGAGAGCAAGAGCGAAACGGCCAACAGATCAGGGCGAGCATAACCCTTTATGCCTCTAGGGCTTTGACCTGTCCCAATTAGACATAAAGTGACAGTGTGTCTGTGTGCCCCTGACACAACCAGACCGGTCTGAATGCTAACAGCTTCAGGACCCGCACATCCCCCTGTCCCTCCTTGCTTCTCCCCCTCATTCTCCAGCAATAACCCATCGTGTAAAGGGGGGCATTTGACTCTGACAGCACTGTCATGGCCGGCCAATTCTCTAACATTTGAGCCTGTCAAGAGTTGCCACGGTGACCTGGCAAATCCATTGACCCATTCTGGCCCCATGCGGACGGGGGACATGGTGTGGCAGGGTAAGATGTGTGTGAGGTTCTTGTCCCAGACCATAGAGAGGGGGTCACAGTGGAGCACAAGTTCATTTCCAGTTGTCATAAGCCCTTAGGTCTGTTTATATGGGGCTAGACAAACATGTGGAGGGTGAATAATAAAGAAAAGTGAAGAGCGAAAGACAGAGTGGGAAAAACTGTGAAGCGAGTTGTGGCGGGCACCAGGATGCCAGCTGTCAGGACACAAGGCTGATCCATTAAAAAGATGGAGACACTCACTGGTGTCAAAGACACACACACAATCCATCACATGGTCATGCACTTAACCACACACAAAATCACAGCCAGATTGCAATATATGTTAAAGTTTAATTTTCAAAGACTATTAAGCATATTAAGCATAAACCTGACTAAAGTTTGTTAGATTTATGCCTGCAAGAAAAAGCAAAAATTTAAATCAAGGTATATTTTCTAAAAACAAGACTTAATATCTTGTCTATTTTTTAGTAAATGCATCTTTTATTAAGGCAAAAAAAAAGTTTAGTTACAGTAAAAATGATTTTAAAACTTTTTCAAAGTTTCATTTTCCCATTATTATTATTTTTTATCTTATATTAAGCATAAACCTAAATACATTTTGTTAGAATTATAGAATTAAAATGTTAACATTTCAGGCACAAACCTTAAATAGAGATAAACTTAAATCAATATATATTTTCCAAAAAAACAAAAACAAGTCTTATATATCTGTTTAAGTAAAAAATTATTTACAAAATTTACAAAACCATTAAAAGATAAATACATTTTTAATGAATAATTAATTAATAACTGTAATTAATAATTAAGATAAATTAAGCATAAACCTCAATTTTTATTATAATTATGGAACAGTTAAAACAAAACAATGCATACATTTGCATTCAATATTAAGCATGCACCTTGCTAAATTTGATTAGATTTATACAATTTTGCTTTGCAAGTAAATTTATTTTGTATCAAGGATGTTTAGATATTTTTAGTGGAGAACAAGACAAAAATACTGATGAAGACAAATTTCCTATGCACTTGTATAGACTACAAAAGAAACACATAGGTGTCTCTCTTCCTCTAACCCCATTTCCTGTTTGTAGCACTGCTCAGGGCCTGGGAACAGTCGGCTGGAAACAGGCACCACTGCTGTCAGGTTCAGAAACATCAGACCTCACTTATCCATCCTGACAGATTACTCTCAACTGAATGGATGCCTGTAATAAAATTCCTCCTCTGAACCTCATTCTGATTCCAGTCTTCACCTGTAAACCATATATTCCTCAATATCCCAGCTTAATGTATAGGGATACTGCTCCTTAATGTTTTTTAAGTGTGTAAACACTGTAATGTAATCGATTTACTTTGTTAAAGTGACCTGAAATAGAAGTTTAGGGCAGGACTATCTGTTTGTCCAAATAATGGAAAACAGGTGCGTGTTTGAGAGTCATTATTTTTCCAGTCAAGGCAATTCAAACTTCACAAGTTCACACTTACATATAATAAATGAATTCAAGTTTATGTGTATTTGGCATGCTGTCCGAGGGGAGGGCTCTGAGCTCAAAATTTGGCCCGAACCCAGAGTTCTCCCCCCATCCCAGGTTGGTATAGGAATAGTTATAAGTGAGGAGATGGGGTGTCAAGGAACTGTCAAGGAACAGATGGAAGTCTGCTGTGTATATATATATATATATACACCTCTTATCTTGTTAATTGAGTTGATCACTGAATGTGCACCTCTCGTGGAATCATGGATAAAACCGGTCCATGATAATCAAATACTTTGGACTCAGCAGTCCGCCTGCGATGTTGAGTTATTTGCAGATTGCTTACACTTATCCGGCACTTTCTGCCCAGTGTGAGGTTTCTGCGGAGAGGCAGCGGGGGATCAGTTTCCGCACCGGGCCAACGTCTGTCACTCCGGGCTGCCCGGCTCCACTTCCCTGATCCAAGATTCACCCAAGCAGTGGGTGGTTGGAGTATCATCTCTCCTAGCAGCTGAGACCCAAAGAATCGCTGCCACTTTGGGATGGAGCATGACAGGAGAGAATGATGGAGGGAAGAGAGGTGGAGACTGCAGCACAGCAGGGGGTGGGGCTAAGCCAGCTTGATGGCTGCCAGTCAAAGAAAGTTAATGACAGCACAATGCTGGCACCGCCCCCTCCTCACGTTTCCTCCGATCTGCCTGCCAGACTGCCGAAAGAGGCGTCTGGTCCTGGAAAGAGGAGTGCTGAGAGGAAAAGGGGGAGGTCGAAGTGTGGATTTTGCCTGAGGTGTGTGGACTGGGAATATTTATGATAATCAACACCCAGGTTGGCACCGTCGGGCGAGCTGGAGATTCACTGTATCCATTCGACATCCCCCACCATCACATCCTTAATCGAGTCAAGTGACTTATTAAAGCGTATGGGCAACGTGGGGCTAATTTCATTAGCTGCCTGCCGAGGCCCCCGTATCTGATTTGTGTGCGCCTTGAGGGGGAGGGGTCGGGTTCAAAGATTGAGGAGGGATGGTTATCATCTGTGGACCATTAGAGACACGGCAATCAGAGGAGAAGGCGGTGAGGGAGGGATGACAGAAAAGGAGGGTGTACAGGATGAGAGAAAGCAAGAGGAGGGTTTTGGTGATTAGAACAGATTGTCAAATACATTCTAGGGATATGTATTGAAATAGAGGTCAATGTAATATTTTACATTTACGCATGTGGCAAATGTTTTAAGTCAAAGTGACTTACAGTACATTGCTCTCAAGACATACATTTTATCAGTTCATTCACTCTCTGGAATTTGAACCCATGACTTAGGAGTTGCTAGTACAATGCAAGATGCATCAACATTATGCATCAGTGCATAAAATTGCATGAATTTTTTGAACTTGAAAAATAAGTGTATACATACAGTTCTTTCTGGGTCTCAAATCTGATTGGCTGAGAGCCTTTTCCAGGAGTGCAATATTCTAGTGATAACATAACTCCAACCATTTCACTGTTTGTATCACTCTACTTGCAGTATTTCTCATAGCCATTTTCATGGCGGGCGCCCAAATCCACTATAATTTTTTATTTAAATAATACTATTTTAGTGTCACGGAATGTAGTTTTAAGAGTTTTTTTTAGGTGAGAATGTAGTTGTTTAGACTTCAAATATGTGTTTTGTTAATAAAGATAAGGTCTATTTGAAAATTTGCTTCAATGTTTTCGGAAATGTGAGCTTCAGGACGTTAGTGGCTACTCAGCGCTCATGAACCCATTGAGAGCAGCCTCACCTCGGCCAGATCTTCTGGAATGTGCCGCTGGCTCTGATATCTCTATAGTGGTTAACATGAGATATAATTGATTTTGGGTAACTCTAACGGGCATATTTTTGGTCTCGTTAACCTATCATTTGTTGCAGAGCAAATATTGTTGGTTGAGGGCAAAATCTCATAACATTATATCTTATATAACTTTAATGTTTTATATCAGAGTGCTGCCTTTGTACTTTTGACTGAATTGTCTAGCAACTTTTATGATGATAATTGTTGTTGTTTATTAAATATTATTATTCAATAAATAATAGTTTATACAAATAATAGTAGTATTTAATAATAGTATTTAGTTTTGAGAAACGATGTGTGTTCATGATGGTGATTTTAGTTACATTATTCCGCCATTAGATGGCGACGAGACTGTTTTTCTGAGTGAGTCAGCAGTAAACACTTTTATAATGAAAGACACTGAAACAGGGTTGTAAACAAGGAAGTTATTTTTACTTTCAACAACAGCATGTACGACGCAGCCAACAAATGCAGTGAGCAGCGCTGTCATCAGAAATCATCCTTAATAGATGAAAGGACAGTACGACAAAGATATGGCTTTCCTCAGCGGACATTCAAACTAATGTTTTATTGTGATTATGAGATTGAGCTGAAGAATGAATGCTAGATCAGATTCAGGTAATCACACTCACTCAGTCCATATCTCTCTCATAATACAGTGAGCTTTTAATACAGTAATACAATAAGCTTTCAATGAAGCAACTCAACGTTCCTTCGTTACTAGTTCTAAAGTGACGTTTTTGAATTAGTAATGGAGGCTTGAGCTCCGCTGTTAAACTGTCAATCTGAGATTTGAATCCGTGGTGGAAGGAAGTAGATCCGCACAAAAGAGGGTTTTTAAAAGACACTCTGTTGTTGTGTTGTTGTTTATTTACACACTCATGCCGTCGACCGGTTGTATAAATGCAATATCACACGAGTAGCAGTGTGATATAGCTGTATATCAGCACGCTGTGATTACCTACGGCTGAATCACAGCCGTGCTGATATATAGCCATATCGCACTGCTACTCGTGTGATATTGCTCATGGGTGTTAATAATATATTGTTTAAACAAGGAAGTTATTTTTACTTTCAACAACAGCATGTACGACGCAGCCAACAAATGCAGTGAGCAGCGCTGTCATCAGAAATCATCCTTAATAGATGAAAGGACAGTACGACAAAGACATGGCTTTTCTCAGCGGACATTCAAACTAATGTTTTATTGTGATTATGAGATTGAGCTGAAGAATGAATGCTAGATCAGATTCAGGTAATCACACTCGCTCAGTCCATATCTCTCTCATAATACAGTGAGCTTTTAATACAGTAATACAATAAGCTTTCAATGAAGCAACTCAACGTTCCTTCGTTACTAGTTCTAAAGTGACGTTTTTGAATTAGTAATGGAGGCTTGAGCTCCACTGTTAAACTGTCAATCTGAGATTTGAATCCGTGGTGGAAGGAAGTAGATCCGCACAAAAGAGGGTTTTTAAAAGACACTCTGTTGTTGTCTCTTTTTTATTTACACACTCATGCCGTCGACCTGTTGTATAAATGCAATATCACACGAGTAGCAGTGTGATATAGCTGTATATCAGCACGCTGTGATTACCTACGGCTGAATCACAGCCGTGCTGATATATAGCCATATCGCACTGCTACTCGTGTGATATTGCTCATGGGTGTTAATAATATATTGTTAATAACGTATATAGTTATCATTATATTACCAGTCATTTATCAGCAAAGGTCATGGGTTAAACTGAGAAAATACTTACCCTGAATGCAATGCAAGTTAGTTTGGACAAAACATCTGCCAAATGCAAACGTATATAAAATTTTTTTAAATAGAAATCTATCTATATAGGCCAAAATTGACCAGTACTTCCTTAGAATCAACCGATTTCAACAAACACGAAAGCTGCTTGATTTTTACAAAACCTGCATTCCACTGTATCACCTACAACCAGACCTGCGCTGTCCCTCTAGTGCATCTGCCAAATGCAAACGTATATAAAAAAAATTAAAATAGAAATCTGCTATCTATATAGGCCAAAATTGACCAGTACTTCCTTAGAATCAACCGATTTCAACAAACACGAAAGCTGCTTGATTTTTACAAAACCTGCATTCCACTGTATCACCTACAACCAGACCTGCGCTGTCCCTCTAGTCTATTAGCAAAGGTTCAATACCAGGTCAATCAATGGCCCATCTGAGGTCATTTCCAGCAAATGACCTCCTATCTGCTACTGCGTTTGAGAAGCTCCTGCTATCACCCCTCCACACGACTCCTCAATGACTGTCCATTCAGAGAGGGACCAATCTGAAACCCGGCTTACCACACAACACATGCTTTACACCACAGAGATAAGCACTGTGTTTGGGATTAAAAGCTTGGCTAGGAAATCATTATCTGACTGTTCTCATTTCTCTAGTCTGGTTGAGAGAGTCCAAACACTACAGGGTCGTTCAATGTGATGTTATACAGCATAAAAGCAGACTGTAAGAACTGAGAGGTTATCTACCTGCTGGAAGAACCACCGGCTTTTTAATCACAGAATGCGACATGCTGCAGGTTTCATTTTTGCATAACGTTTGCAATTTGCTTTGCATATAGTCTAAAGCTAAATTACAGTTTGAATACATCTGTGTGGATGTCTCCAATTAACCTCACATCTGTATGCAGAATTATAGGGTCCAAATGTGTTCTTTGTGCATATATCACTGCCTAAATGACAGATTCTATATGTTGGCACATGTGTGAACCTCCAGTTGAATTACAGTGTCTATATGTGTGCAATTACTAGTGCTAACAGAGCACTAATGTGCAGCATGCTTCCCTGCAGTGCTTGTTCTGTTATAAAGAGCCAAATCAATATTCATAATGTGTCAGAGAATTAATTTTTCTCTTGGTAGAAAAAAAAAATCTGCTAGGACCTCAAAATAAAATGGCAAGGAAAAAAAGAATGAGTTTTAAAGTGTGCAATTAATGCATTAGGCTGGCACATATGGAGCAATTCAACTACACTCAACTGATGCACTTTGGGGGTTATGTTTACCCTGAATTTCATTTAGATCACCTGCATATTTAGACGTCAGCAGGAATGTATAACCTCTAGAAACACAAATCTAAATAACTATGCCTGCATTCACTATGTAAACAAACAGCTAGTGTCTAAATACAATGACGATTTATGTAGATGAGAATCTGAAGGTATTCATTTTTCATGGTCCGCTAGAAATGCATAATTCATCCTCTCCTTACCCACACACACTAGATATATGGAGCCGGGAGCAAGAGACTATTAATGTTTCTTAAAGATTGAGGGAGTCAAATGCATCAGCTTGTCAATCACACACACACACAAAATGCACTCACAAGGTGATCACTCACTGTCATCTGTTTTCATTTCCTGTGCAGGTCAGTAATCTGATATTAAACCATCCAAAGACATCCTCACACACCACACCAGGATGAAACACTGCTGATCTCAACAATAACAAAAACAAACGCCACAACTGAGCATTAAATAAATGCATTTATCCCTTGATAACAATGTGGCAGACAAATTAAAGTGATTGATCTGGACAATTTAGCAGCTTTCATCTTAGAAAGTGGACTGCCAGGCACTTTACAGTAGGGCATAAGGGATGAAATGTGGGTCCCCCCATGTGACTGGCCCCTCTAGGTGCTAACAGCTGAATATTGGATACTCTGATCAGGTTAAAGCCATGGAAAATGTGTGATTATTCTCATAAAGGTTCAGCTTTGTGTTTCAAAGCACAGACACTATAGTAAAACAGACCAAGTAAAAACCATAATGAAAAAAAAAAACCAAAACAAAAATCACCTAGTGAAAATCATGAGGAAAACCTCCAGTGAACATCCACAAGAAAATACCCAGTAAAAAAATCATAATGGAAAACCTCCAGTAAGGAATTTTCAGTGAAAAATCAGGAAAACCTTTAATGAGTAAAGTCTTTAGATCACACTCACAAACTCCCAAGCCTTGTGAAGTACCCCACACCGCCTATCAATTTCAAACACCAGCAGGAAGGAGACAAGGGACAAGAGGGGGCTCTGATTTCATCTCCCCGACATACACTGTGGTACAGGAAGCTTAGGTTACCGTCCCTCCTCCTCTCCGCAGCTGTCCGGGCGGCAGTAGGAACTCTCACTCCCGAAGCACTCCCAGAGTAACAAGAGTCAAACTCAATAACGGCACAGATAACACCACACGGTCACAACAGCATCGCACACACTATTAGTCCTGCACAGGAAGTGGAGTTTGAGACAAGGATGCTAAAGTTGGAAACTGGCCAACTTTAGCATCCTTGTATCAAGCAAACCTTCAGGCGGCCAACTTGATTGAGTTGTGTTGTAGGTGAGCAGAGTGCAAGGTTCAAAAGCACATCATCCATCAGAGCGACGGGAAGTGTTCTCTAATGATGACACTCCACCGAAACGGGGCTGTGGTTTGTACACGGTGTGTGTGTTCAAGCGTGAGAGTTTGCACCATCAGCACTCTGCACCGGCACTTTTTTTCTTCGAGAAAATAACAGATTGTTCGCTTCAACTGAGAGCTGAATCAATTTCCTCTGTCCTCAGTTAAGGGCGGAGCTGAATTTGCTCTCACACACATGCACACATACATATGATGGATTACAGGCCTTGGTGGGGGGTCCCAGGAGGCTTTGCTTCAGGGGTTACGGGTAGACATCAGTGGCGCAGTCGTAGGGTGAGGGGTATCTGCTCTGCGTAGAGAGCCGAAGGCTAAGGAATTACGATGGAGGGGTCTGACGGGTCTTTAAGGGTCATCGGGTCCAATCCCGAGCAGGAGACTGTCAGAATAAAGCAATCTCATGGGAATCAACCCCATGGTTAGATGTTTTTGTTCTACCTGACGAGGAACCGCAGAGGAACCTCTAGTAGGTGAGCGCCTGGCACAGTACAGGGAAGCATACATGCCTGCTGTAGTCTGGAAATGCAGATTGAAGTCAATAGTATGGACTCTGATTGGATTTAAATGACCATTCGGAATGATTCGCCATAGCTTCTGGCTCTTTTTGATGACAGGCAATCATGTAATGGAGTTTTAAGTAGTTTAGGGTCATAGAGACCGCATCGCATCAATGTAACACACATACACACACAAAGAGATTAGGAGAGGTGCATGTATAAAATCACACCAATATTTAGCAAGAGCAAACAAGATCACAGATAAACACATTCCAACAAAACGCAAACTACAGCACGTGGACTGTGAGAAAACAATCTAGTTTTTATATTTATGTCCTTGCTGTGCCATTCAGATCACGTATAGGGTCTGAATGAATACAAACACAACACACTGAATAAAGCAGAAACATTTGTTTACTCAAAAAAAAAAAAAGAGGCTAAATCCTTTCTGCTAATCCACGATGACCATCTGATCATAATGGACTCTGTTCTACGTAAATCCATTTCAATGTACATCTCTGAAAGCCACTGAGAGCAACTGTGCAGATTTCTGCTGAGAGCTGTTAATTATATATATATATATATATATATATATATATATATATATATATATATATACAGTGGGGAAAAAAAAGTGAACCAAATCACAACATTAAAAACTAGATGTGAAACAAAAGCAGTATTTTGGACAAAATTGGACAAAAACAACTTTAAAGATTAAACGATCTGCAATCCAATGCTTGGCATTAATTAAAATATGGAGAAGTTTTAAACTTGTGATTTAAAGCTGTTTATAAGTTAACAAAAATATGCATATATATACAGTATATGCAACTAATGTGTGTAGAGAGACTGCCATTCACAGTACTTCATGGAATTGGATGGTTCTTTTGGCACACTTTTCTAATTAGTGGAGAATCATGGGTGATGTAGTTTTTCACCAGGAATTGTGCATGAAACACAATTATTAAAATAATAATAATAATAACAAGTTGAAATAATGCACACTGATGGCTGCAGTAAAAGCACTGTTTAACAGCCTCGTAGCTCACAGTAGGTCTCTCTTTAAAGGTTTAAAAAGTTAGTGTTAACTTTTTTTGTGACTGATGCATTCTATAAGGTCCGCTAAAAGCAAGTAAACAGGCAATTAGCACAAAACACAACTGATGAAGAAATAAATATGAGGGCAGGGGTCTTTACCACTGACAAATTTTCTCATTGACACTCTCCCGGGACGCAGCGTAGACCGAGCGGCCAGCGGCCAACTCCAGCTGTTCTTTAGATCACACTCACAAACTCCCAAGCCTTGTGAAGTACCCCACACCGCCTATCAATTTCAAACACCAGCAGGAAGGAGACAAGGGACAAGAGGGGGCTCTGATTTCATCTCCCCGACATACACTGTGGTACAGGAAGCTTAGGTTAGAACATTTGTTTACTCAAAAAAAAAGAGGCTAAATCCTTTCTGCTAATCCACGATGACCATCTGATCATAATGGACTCTGTTCTACGTAAATCCATTTCAATGTACATCTCTGAAAGCCACTGAGAGCAACTGTGCAGATTTCTGCTGAGAGCTGTTAATTATATATATATATATATATATATATATATATATATATATATATATATATATATATATATATATAACATTAAGTTATTAGCAGGGATAAAAAAATGCATTGAAATAAAAATTAAAAAAATCTATTATAACTTCTAAATAAATAAATACAATTATTGACCTATTTTAATTTTAGAAAAAATGTATATAAAATTATATAACTATACAATCATTATATCAAGAATGTCAGAATGTCACTGATAAAAATATACATTCTACTGACTAGTTTTGTTAAAACTGAAAACCGGTCAGAGATCCGGCCTGGCAGGTCATGCACATGCTCCAACATAACACTGAATAAAGCAGTAGCTCAAATCCATTTCAGGCCATTTGCCAATCCTTGTTCTTTTCCCCATAATTTCTCTTCTCTCCTGTCAAAAACTGAGGCAAAATCCCATTTATAGAAAATTATATAACTATACAATCATTATATCAAGAATGTCAGAATGTCACTGATAAAAATATACATTCTACTGACTAGTTTTGTCAAAACTGAAAACCGGTCAGAGATCCGGCCTGGCAGGTCATGCACATGCTCCAACATAACACTGAATAAAGCAGTAGCTCGAATCCATTTCAGGCCATTTGCCAATCCTTGTTCTTTTCCCCATAATTTCTCTTCTCTCCTGTCAAAAACTGAGGCAAAATCCCATAACAATAAAATGTAAAAACTTTATCATTCAGAAGGGGACAAGATTGAGCTTACAAAAGACAGTAAGAGAGAGAGAATGAGAAAGGTCAGTGAGTGCGTGTATATACTGTATGTGAGTGTATTTCTAGGGTTCCATGGGACCAATGATTTATCTTCTTTCCAGAGGGCTTCCTCCACATATACATACAATGAAGAATCGTTTAATATCATCTACCCAGCTGACCGATTAGTCTCGCACACACCAAGATGTGGCCATAAGATATGCCTCAAAATCTGCATGGCTCCATCTCACCGCAGCCGGCGTGTATGTGTGTGTAACGTAACATACTGCTGATAAGAAGGTTGGTCTTTATGGTGTGGGCGCTGACTCCAGCACTGCAGATATACAACGCTGACACATTCAATCAGGGATTTTATTTCTTTCTCCTTTATCACAGACTAGAGATCCGTTCTTCTTCCACCTCTCTGCCGGCACCTCACCCTCCCTCACTCTTATCAGAAGCCAACATTCCCTGTGGGCCATGGATGCATCCTGACATCCATCTGCTTTCAACTTAATCACCAACCCCAAGAACCCGCAGAATCCGGATCCCAGGATAACTCGAACGCAGGTCAGAGGACCCAGACAGACAATGACATTTACAATCAGGCGGATGAGGACGACTGCATGGGAGTGTGTTTGATTAATTCACTCACACATACTCACTTGTCCACCAGATGAGATGTTAAAAACCAGACAGATGTTTGTAGTCTGGATGTTAGGGATGAGTGGTGTGATGGGATACACCACACTATGGCAGAACTGTGTCAACCAGTAGATATTTTGCTATACTGTTAGTGGGAAGAAATATATATACAGAAATATAGAGGTACATTGTACCACTGACAGCTTTGCATTTTTTTGGCAACTTTTTGACTTCAAATGTAGCTCTTACAGTCTGAATTTAAAGTTTTAAAAGGTAAAGTATAAAAATATGAATATTATTGTTTCATATGTAATAAAATATTATTTTATATTTTTAAATTATTTAGCTACATATTGCAACTGTTTTTGCACTGCTGTCAGACTAACAGATTTCTTATGAATACTCCAAAAGATCAAACGAAAATAATCTAAAATGTAATTTTAGTTCTTGAACTAAAATGGAAATACATACATACAGTAAAAACACAAACTAATATGCTGATTTGCTGCTCAAGAAACATTCTTCTTATTATCAATGTTGAAAACAATTGTGCTGCTTAATATTTTTATGATCTTTTTTTTTTCTTTCAGGATTCTTTGAAGAATAGATGCTTCAAAGGAACAGCATTCATTTGAAAATAAATATTTTGTAAACATCATAAACATTTTTAAAGTCACATTTGATCAATTAAATTCATCCTTGCTGAATAAACATATTAATTTAAGACAAACAAACAAAAACAAATATTACTGACCCCAAATATTTGAATGGTAGGGTATATATTGTTATCATAAAATAAAATTACATGATTTAAGATTTCGATCATTTTATTTATTTATTTAGTCATTTATCAGACGCTTTTATCCAAAGCGACTTACAAATGAGGACAACAGAAGCAGATCATACCACCCACCCCTACTAGCTGTGTGTGTTCAATTATTTTCATCCTCTTTTATTAGATTTTACTGATGCTGGACACACAGTCAAACAGCTTGAGACGCAACAGAAAAGCTTAACACAAGAAAGCACCATTTTTCCACTAATTACTTCATCTCACAGTTCCAAATGCTGCCTAACCATACTCTTAATTGCTGAAGTGCCACGCTTAAGCGTATCAAAAGAACCTTTTCAAACACACCTGCCAATCCCAGGCTGGTGGCCTTTTAACAAACCAGCAACGACATCTGTGTCACCCTTCCCTCATTTGCATACTTTTTAAAGGTTACAAGTGAACGAAACAGCACTTTTTGTCGCTAAGATTCAAAGTACATACACACTTTCACATTGTTATTAGCGCAGAACATTAGCAGAAACAAACACACACACATTCACACCTTTTATGCTTAATTACTGCCACCATGTTCAACAAGCTTGTTGCCCTCGGATTTATAATACACACATCTCTTCACCTGAGAAGAGATACAGGGGGCTAATTAACATTTGTGCCCCAGGTGTGGCTTGTCACATAGCGCCCGTACACAAGCTACGACCAGAGATTTCACCACTTTGGCAAATTTATTCAAAGCAGGGCTTGCCTCAGTTTGACATAGTTTTCACAATGATTTATGAACCTGCTCATTGACCCAGTTTATCCCGAGAAGGGAAGAGAAAGACCATAATAGAGAGGCAGAAAGAGAAAGTGGGAGAGAGACATAGAGAAAGAATAATAGCAACAAAAGAACAACATATCTTTCCCATGCACAAGCAAGGAGTGCTACAGGGTGCGGCCTAGACCGAAATGTATCCATCATATATACATCATAGAGAGACAAAGTATGTAAAAGCTTGTAAATATAGAGGTACATTGTACCGCTGACAGCTTTGCATTTTTTTGGCAACTTTGACTTCAAATGTAGCTCTTACAGTCTGAATTTAAAGTTTTAAAAGGTAAAGTATAAAAATATGAATATTATTGTTTCATATGTAATAAAATATTATTTTATATTTTTAAATTATTTAGCTACATATTGCAACTGTTTTTGCACTGCTGTCAGACTAACAGATTTCTTATGAATACTCCAAAAGATCAAACGAAAATAATCTAAAATGTAATTTTAGTTCTTGAACTAAAATGGAAATACATACATACAGTAAAAACACAAACTAATATGCTGATTTGCTGCTCAAGAAACATTCTTCTTATTATCAATGTTGAAAACAATTGTGCTGCTTAATATTTTTATGATCTTTTTTTTTCTTTCAGGATTCTTTGAAGAATAGATGCTTCAAAGGAACAGCATTCATTTGAAAATAAATATTTTGTAAACATCATAAACATTTTTAAAGTCACATTTGATCAATTAAATTCATCCTTGCTGAATAAACATATTAATTTAAGACAAACAAACAAAAACAAATATTACTGACCCCAAATATTTGAATGGTAGGGTATATATTGTTATCATAAAATAAAATTACATGATTTAAGATTTCGATCATTTTATTAATTTATTTAGTCATTTATCAGACGCTTTTATCCAAAGCGACTTACAAATGAGGACAACAGAAGCAGATCATACCACCCACCCCTACTAGCTGTGTGTGTTCAATTATTTTCATCCTCTTTTATTAGATTTTACTGATGCTGGACACACAGTCAAACAGCTTGAGACGCAACAGAAAAGCTTAACACAAGAAAGCACCATTTTTCCACTAATTACTTCATCTCACAGTTCCAAATGCTGCCTAACCATACTCTTAATTGCTGAAGTGCCACGCTTAAGCGTATCAAAAGAACCTTTTCAAACACACCTGCCAATCCCAGGCTGGTGGCCTTTTAACAAACCAGCAACGACATCTGTGTCACCCTTCCCTCATTTGCATACTTTTTAAAGGTTACAAGTGAACGAAACAGCACTTTTTGTCGCTAAGATTCAAAGTACATACACACTTTCACATTGTTATTAGCGCAGAACATTAGCAGAAACAAACACACACACATTCACACCTTTTATGCTTAATTACTGCCACCATGTTCAACAAGCTTGTTGCCCTCGGATTTATAATACACACATCTCTTCACCTGAGAAGAGATACAGGGGGCTAATTAACATTTGTGCCCCAGGTGTGGCTTGTCACATAGCGCCCGTACACAAGCTACGACCAGAGATTTCACCACTTTGGCAAATTTATTCAAAGCAGGGCTTGCCTCAGTCTGACATAGTTTTCACAATGATTTATGAACCTGCTCATTGACCCAGTTTATCCCGAGAAGGGAAGAGAAAGACCATAAGAGAGAGGCAGAAAGAGAAAGTGGGAGAGAGACATAGAGAAAGAATAATAGCAACAAAAGAACAACATATCTTTCCCATGCACAAGCAAGGAGTGCTACAGGGTGCGGCCTAGACCGAAATGTATCCATCATATATACATCATAGAGAGACAAAGTATGTAAAAGCTTGTCTGAGAGAGATAAAAAAAGCCAAATAAAAGGTACATTTAAGATAAAAATAAAATAAAATCTAAATTTACTTCCTATCCCTTCCATATAGTATGTAAGATTAAAATTTGAATGTCCCCACAGTACATAAAACATGTATAAACACATGGTAAACAGTGTTCTCTAGTTTAGCATGCTGCAAAGTTTGTCAGTGTATGCTAAGTTGGCTAATATTTCCCACAATCCCTTGTGCTCTCCCTGATAGCACACATACATCTCGGAGACGTCTATTTGAAGTCTGCAAGACATATTTTTTAGAGAGTTTGCTCATCTGCAATACGTCTATAGGACGTTTCCTTTTAGATGTCAAATAGACGTCTATTATATGTCTTTAAGATGTTTATGATTTAGAATGCATGTAAAACTGACAGCTGAAAGACGTCTGTCAGACGTTTGTAGACAGCAGATGCTTTCCAGATCAAGAGACCTTTAACAGACATATCGCAGACGTACGTGTGCTATCTGGGCTTATTCAACTTAGTCAGTTTTAGAAAACAAATGAATTATTTGATGCCAAAACCGCTGCAGCAGTTCTTAAATATATCTTTGTTAGCCTAAATGCTAAAAAATTACACCCAGCTTAACATCCAGAGACAATTATTAGAATCCCATTCATACAGGAAGTTGATTTCTCTGAAACGTAAACACTGCAATGCCAAAAAAAATGCCTTGTATGTATTTAATATATTTCAAGCATGTACACATAACCAATGAATATTATTAATCACTTTGCATCATCAATTGTGACAAAATTAACCCTTTCACACCTCCACTCCACAGCTCTCTAGGACACAAACATACGTAACAAGATCGGTGTATTTTCTTTGTGGCATTACTAATGGTCAATTGTTAAAGACTAGCGTTTGAGATAATCCTGCTTCAGCGGACACCTCCTTGCAATCTGTCTCGTTATTATTAATGCAGCAAGCTCCTTTCACAGGCCTCTCTCTGCTTCCTGCAGCCCAGCTTGAGGTCTCTCTGATTGGGCAGCTCCAGTGGTCCACAGCGAACGCCTGCCTGCAATCTGTTTCAACAGAGCCATTCACTCAGCTTGCGCGGGTGCGGACTGACCCCATATAAGAAGGAGAGAGAGAGACAGAACCATATATCGCAACAGGAGACGACTTGTGGCACGAAGATGAAACAGTACTGGGCTTGTAACCACGGTCGGAACCCCTAAAATGAACATCACAAAACAGTCTGGAACATTCGCCACATTTTTCAGTTTGTCACTGAAGGCCAGCTGTTTGTTTTGGAGGTGAACGTTTTATACGTATGTGAGTCTGGGAGTATTTCATATAGATCAGATATACACAGCTGGCTATAAAATCAACATTTACTTCTTGAGAAAACAGCGCCACTTCAGAATATTTCTACGATGTGACAGATGAAACATATTTTGCTTGGAGCGATACATGAGCTGTATCGGTTTAGATTGGCTTCACTTCTGTGATCACTCACCAGTAAAGAGAAGTTTCATGAGTGGAAATCGGGTAACGTAACACAGCTGAGGGGTCTCATTTAAGTACAGTTCTTTCCTGCTGTAGGTTTAGTATCCTCTGTCCCACTAACCTTGCGACCCTTCACCTCTCACCTGAAAGTCATAAAACATCCTACAGCTCACTTAAACTCGTTTAGTCAACTCGGGCTGTGTCTAAAACCTGAAAAATGCTGCCTTTGCAGGCTGTATATGGCGGTAGGAAGCATTCCAATATCTGGTTGAATGAACAAAAAAAGTGTGTGATGCACTTATTTATTTGAATCAACATTTGACTACAAAACTTTTGCTTGGTTATGTCTGAATATTGTTTCGGATCATTAGATGACGTTATAGTGTCTTGGAAACCAGTTTGTTTCCTTACAAGTTACCTTCATTCACAAAACAGTGCCCTTTTAGATTAGGTTTCAGACAAAGCATCTGACTTAGCACCATGCTGGAAATGTAGAGAGCTAACGAGAACAGATAGGGGGAAATGAAAGAGAGTTACAAGAGCTAGCAGAGGAGAAAAAAGGAATAATCGGGGACTTCATCAATTTTTCATGAATTTTCATTTAGGCAAGGAGACCCCTCTTAGTGCGATCGATAGATCAAGCTGCTGTCACACAGTTAGCACCTGGGGGCCGCCACCACCGCTTGGGAAGAGCTGAGAGGATCAGAGAAAACACACACCCCCTGCCAGCTACACGAGTGAAAACACGCACAACACACACACACTTACTGCCTTTATACCCTTCAATATATACCCTATAACCCAAAACGCAGTTGTGTATCAACAATTACAGTTTAAAGATAGAAAATGTATTCAAAAATATTACTGAAAAGCTTCCTGCAATTGCTAGCTTGAAAGTACCCTTTGCAAAAACTAAATGCAAACATCATCTCTGCATTTCTATCCTTTAACCCAAATCACCGTACTGTATCATCAATTACAGGTTAAAAATAGAAAATGCAGCAGCATTCAAAATTTACTGGCTCTCAAAACGTTCCCACAATCCCTTCATCTAGAGTTACTCTTTCCAACATATAAACATACACACACTCTCTCATTACTGCATAGGGTCTTGGCGGCAGCACACAGAGCCAATTTACTTATCCATTCATTCAATATTTATCATCATATCCCTATTTCATGATGGATCGCTCCTATTTTCATAACAATGCATAAGAGAGGACGCAGTATTGATCAGCTCGGGTTGAAACAGACTTCAAGATAGCAGCTCACTTAGACTTCAGGTCTAGACTACAAACTCAGCGGAGCAAGACCAATATTCCTTAATCTCTAATGACTTTTGCGTTGGCATATCTGCTAAGCTAGCGTAGCTAGCTTTTATGCCACATTAAAATACATAAAGGCTTAAAACCAACTATAGATGCTGAAATGTAGTAACTAATCACAAAGATCACAAACTCCCAAGACAATAGGCACAAGGTCTGCCTAGCAAAGAGTTTATTGGCCACAACGGTCCATTAATCAGCAATGATTTAGCAAAAAGGCTTCTCATTAAAATAGCATACTCATTGGCTGGTAGAAAAGCAAATGAGGACAGGTTAGCTGTCACTCATAATGGTCTTTGATTAGCTTGGGGTTTTGATCCCAGGGGATGTGCTCTCTCTGAAAATTCAAGTCAACCCAACAGAGACCCATCTTCAAAGCAGAACCCATCTATAGGTTGTCAATAAGCCCCCTTCCCAGACTCTGCCTTCATGTGTAGAGTGTCTACACCATCCTTCCATTCATAGCACTCTCTTTCAATTGAGTCTATCGCTCTGCACTTCCTTGGCATGCCCTATCATTTCCATTTCTCAGACAGAAGGGAAAACTACAAGCCTGGCAGATTGTCCTGAAACAGACTAATATTTCTAAGATTTGCTAAAACATATGTAGAGCTAATTAAAGTAAGAAGCCAACTGCAAAATAGTTCCCACTGATAGTTTTAGAATTAGGGAAATCAGGCATTTTCCAAAATCCATCAGATGCAATACTAAATCACAAGTCTATGAAGAAAAAGTTGTGGTATTCTAAAAGCAGAATTGTGTAATTGTACACTTAGGAACATTAAGGTGTAGTCTGGTCCACGGGGTTCATGGAAAAAACAAGTTCTCCAACCCTGCTTGTTACTGTGTCTCAAGACAATAATTAAAGAAATCGCATACTTACATGCTACTTCCAGTGAGGCGTTTCGACTGACTGCTTCCCCCAAGTAGTTGCGTGCCACACAAACGTACGCCCCCTCATCAGGTTTGCTTCGACGGCCATGTACGATACGCAGGAAGAAGAGCGAGCCGCTGGGAAGGAGCATGCGGTGGGATCGAGGGTCATCTTTATCGGTTTCAACTCGTTCTCCATCTTTGTACCACTCCACAGTAGGGGTGGGCCGCCCCTCTGCCTTGCAGTTTAGGGTGGCTGGCTCGCCCTTGGATACAATTAGATCGGAGGGGTGTTCTACGATCCGAGGTGGAGAATCTTCCTGCCGTAGACGGGATCCTGGGAAAACAGAGAAAAAGGAAGACTTGTCAGGTCCAACCTTACATTAATGTTCAACATGATATAGCTTCCACAAGACTGCAACAAACCAATTAGCATTGGTCTTAGCCAGGGGTGTCCAATCCTGTTCCTGGTGAGCCAATGTCAAACAGATTTTAGCTCATTTTTATGCCTACACACCTGTCTGGAAGCTTCTAGTCTTTCTGGAAACCTTGATAAGGATTCAATTTGTTTAACTGGTGTTGGAGCCAAACTCTTCAGGACAGTGGCCCTTCAGAAGCAGGACTGGACACCCCTGATCTTGGCAATCACAATCTAACATTTTGAATCTCCAAAGAACCTTTAAGCCAGAAAAAGTAAGGTTTGAGTTGGGAAAATCTTAATAAATACTCCATTAAAACAATCATTTATCTCTACTGCCAGTTGTTCACTGAGCATATAAAAGCAATGTTTCTGAGCCAAGAAAAGCCATGTCAAAACACAACCCAGCTCTCTGATCCAGCACACTAATTTAGGGTGCCGCATAGTGAGCTGGCAAGCCATTGGGGATTTGCCCTCTGTGACAGAGAGGTTCAGGAGTTTAGACTCACACTGTGTTAAAATGCTAATCCCTTGAATGTTCCCCTGCATGGCCCTGCATTTGGTATGGATAAAGCTAGCAGCCCACGCTAGGAGTCTGGCCCTTATGATAATAGATTGCGGAAAGAGCAGTGTGAGCCTTAACCTTAGAGATAAGAAGCCAGAGGCCACCCTGCATTTACATCACTAAGGCACGGGCCAAAAAGGGACAAAAGCAGCCGCTGATCCCCCCCAAAACCCGGCCTAAAAGAGATGCTAAGCCCGAGCCGCTACCGCTGCCATCAGATGAATGCTGTAAGCTTTATACGCTTCAATAGCACATGGCTAGCTTGGAAACACCCTTGAGATTGTAAATGCTGATTTTCTACTTATTTTAGGGATTTGAATCACTTAACACTAGGAGTAACTGCAAAGGGGAAGGGGATATGGTTTTAGCATATGATTGTTCAGTATAAGAAGTGTGTTAGGCATCTTTGTGGGGACTAAAAAACATACACTGTGGGCCTCAAAATGACCAAGTTTCATAGAGAGAGAGAAAAAAAAGAGCATAACGCAAGATTATCAACAAGACCAAGAAGTTACATATACAAATTAAGTGCAATATGTTTGTTCATTAGCTTTTTTTAGGCACTGCTAGTGGCTAAACCTCCCGAGAGAATAGCATGCTAGCACACAGCTCTGTGCAGCTTTGTTTGTTTAGCACTGCTAAAACAGCTGCTCACTAGCTGTTTGTTCAACATAAACCACTGCAGAGCGCAGACTGGACCTCCTACGCTATGAGCCCCAGTGGCAACAGCTAGTTTGAGCTGAAGGTGGCCGTGTCCTCTCTTGGGACGGCAGGTGTGCAGTGCTGATACAAGAGTTCACTGCGGTGCTAAACTCTTTCGGTTGCTGATGCCTGGAACGGCAGTAAAAAAGAGCATTTATTTAGGTTGTTTAGGATCACTACTAAATGCGAGATCCACGCTGCCTATTCTTACCTGTTGGATCAGGACACAACATAGCAGAGAAGCAAGCTTGTTTGTTAGTGTGCAAATATGTATTGCTGAGTCTAGCATGTGTTAGTGTGCTCTAAAAGTTAATTCACTCCTGCAGTGCAGTATGGACTCTATTAAAGGGAGCGAGGACTCCCACTTCCCCCAATTTGTGCTAATTCCTGCCATTTCCCACTCATTGATTAATGATCATTCCAGCTGTGTGCTATCTAAGTGGGGTCACACACAGGACCCAGTGCAGACTTGGGGGTCACACAAGGGACTAGCTACTGACAGGGCGAGATCTTATCCTGTACCCTCTCCAGGTTTCATGTTTAAGATGTGCTACATGAAACCGAGCTCTGCTGAAGTTTGCAGATACACTGATTTTGCTCTCTCTCACTGCCTCTCGCATTTCTCCTTCTCCTTCCCTATTGACAGTCTGCATCCCTCAAAAACTGAGGTGTCAAACTCATTTAAGGTCAGGGCATTTACTACGGCCTGATGCAACCTTGGTGTATCCATGCAGAGAATATGCCCTTCTGGATCTAAAGAAGTCCAGAATAAATTTATACACATACTAATTTTTTATGAATTAACACAAATGTTTATAACATTTTGTTTTTCATTTATGTTTATGTCCTGCTTTCAGCAATCAGAAACAAGATCGTTTGATGTTGCAAGTGACTAAATGAACAAACCACTAATTAACATTATGACATTGATAAATGGGGTGGGTCGAGATAAGGGGATGATGGTGAGACCATGTCCGCCAAGAACGCACATATACACACATATTAACTGCTATCTCACTGGAGCATCTGTTTAGCTTCTAATCGACAGCCACTGGCAGAGACTTTTACATGACTGAGGTGAATATGCTTGCACTTGCCATGCGATTCGATTTTTATTAGTCTAATTTCTTTTAATCCAATTTGTATTCCAATCTGCAACCTCTAATCGTCTGAACCTTGAGGCGCTATCTGCTTGCTGTATTTTTTTCTTTAGTTTTTTTATCCATGGACAAATTTTGCTCAGCAGATGCTTCAAAAATTGTGCTTTTCCCTGTTAAGTGAGGAACAGAAGGAAATATGAAAACAGATAGAGGATAAACCAATAAAAGGCAATATTATTCTCTTCATAGCATAAATGTAGCCCATTGTTTTTTGACTAGGTACTGGGGAGTAACTAACTGTCCCGCGAACGCGAGGTCTGACTTTCCCGGAGAATTGTCACCTCTCTTGGCGTCTGTTCTGTGCAGTGAGCGGCAGAGAAGCAGCACATTCAGTTGGCCGCACCGCAGCCGACTCGTCAATAAATGAGTACAAAACAGCGTTTCCTAGCACCTGTCACTTACTGATTGTTTGGAATTATAAATATTAACAGACGAACTACGCTCATATCACATGCACGATTTTGTTTGTTGTTTTTTTTAGTTTGTTACTCAGACGCAGGCCGTGCGCTGCATGAGACAAAAAAGTAATATAGCCAAAACAACCGCATAGTGTAGATCTTTAGTGTAGATGCATGTTGATTTTATCAGACGATGCCGCGATTATAAATGAGAGTGACTCCCGGTTAACATGTATTAAAAGGGGTCGTGTTTAGTCACTATTTAGTGTGGTATTTTTTGACAGTATTCATTCATCATGACAGTAAAATAGGGCATTCTAAGTCAATATACTGCAGTATTTCCTCTCTCAATCAGTAGAAAATATGGTTAACACCCGGTCATGCATGAAAAAAATACCGTCATGTGTTTATAGCTGAAACCGGTATAATTTTGAAAAATACCGTGATATAAATTTTTGGTCATACCGCCCAGCACTACTACATATTTTGAAAGCCCAACGCTGTTTTTTTACCTCTACAGATATACAACAGTCAAACCTTGCTGTTTTCCACTCTTGAAATTGTAAAACCAGTTTTTACAGTGACCACTATAACAGGGTCAATCATACAGGCAGACAAACCGCAACCCCCACCCCAACACACTCCATTACCCCTAACACACTTGTGGATGTAGCACATTAAAAGTAATTTTTTTCTATATTTTCTCCCATCAGCAGACTAAGCCACTGGCAATGTCAATTTATTTCCTTCCCACTCTCTGTCTCTTTGTTTCTCTCTCTCTTTCTCTTCCTGCTGCCCTCTCTTAATGCGATCATTGCTTGTTGTACAATCAAGTGCTCTTGGCCGCCTGGGAGAGTGCTCTTTACTATGTCTCTGAGTGCACACCATTCAAAGAACAATTTCCTCTTCCCTTGGACCCCCCAGCCAGCCCACACACACAAGGGCATATATGCATATGCACGCACATTTGGACTGGGGAACACACACATGATGCGTGGAAAACCGTGTGAGAAACTGTGGACATTCCAATCGAGTTTGATTCATGCATTCATAATCATTCTTGAAATGACATGTAACACACTGATGCAATTTATATACATACATTTTCCAGAAAGTATATTTTAGCGGGGGAAGAAAAATGGAAATAGCATCATCTACCTCCATCTCATCTAAGTTTCCTAAAGCCTGTCTCCTCCTCCTCGCCATAGGCATCCTACAGAATCAGTCGAGGAGGAGGATGTGTTTTCTATGGATGAGAAAGCCTAGAGGGGTTGAACTGTCATGTTAGTCATTGTTTACAGGCTGGTTAAGAACAATAGCTCACTTGCAGATCCTCCCTCTTGTCTCCTGCATGGGGAGAGGTCTAATTTCATCCTTGTTCATATCGTGCCACCACTTAATGGATGGTGAAGGACAGAAATAGTAGTTTGAACTGTTTATCTTTCTGAGCCTACTGCTGAGCCATCTACAGTACATTTCCATAAAGTTATCTTCATCTTCTCTGTTCTCCTCTCTGCAGGAGTCATGGCACCCACAAACAGGACCTCTCTGAGACACCAATAATAACAAATGAAGACTATCACAACTCTCCTAAGCAAAGACCCAAGTAATCTCACATATCTACTCAAGAGTTTCAGAAAAGATCTCAAACTGTGTTCTGATCAGTTACCAAATTATCTAAGCTTCACTACATAAATATATCTATATTTCTATATTTTTATTTTTCCCTAAGCGTATTTAGGAGAAAATCTGAGTCGATGTTGATACTTCAAAAAAAAAACCTGAGAACCATGAAAGAGCAATAAACCTCTAAGCATTCAAATTTTCAGCCAGCCATTCACCATCCAAATCAATAGCCAGAGCTACTATCCACCTACTGCAGCAAGGCCAGAAAGGCCCCAGAGGACACATCACTTATTGTGTGTGTGTGTGGAGCTGTTATCAGAGGTTACCACGGGCAGCGTCCCAAAGGTGTTCTAATTACACTGTTCCATTGGCAATAAATAAAAGGCGAGGAAAAGAGGTCACCGTTTGACGAATGGTTATTTTAGGATTTTGATGCGGATTAACGTTAATTGAATTAGTATGCGCCTGAAGGAACGTCACAGTAGAAAATCATTTATGGTTCGATGAGCATACATACAAGAAAATATTGTCCTTGTTTTTGTATTTATGATATTTTAAGCAGCAGAAACGAAAACTGAGATTGAAAGAATGGGGTCAGAACAAAATGGTAGTGACTGGTTTCCTATCTATCTATCTATCTATCTATCTATCTATCTATCCATCCGTCTATCTATATATCTGTCATTCCACCCATCCATCGTCTACCGTCTATCTGTCTATCCATCCATCCATCCATCTATCTATATATCTGTCTATCCATCCATCCATGCAATTTCAAGACTTCCAATTTCAACTTTTAATATTTTCTAACATGACTTATCTTGACAAACTTGGCATTTCTATATAAAAAGTTACATTCATTTCTTTGAACTCCAATGTATTTTAATTCAATTTCCTTACATTTAAATCCAAATTGCAGTTCTGCTTCCTGTTTGCTACCTCAACACAACCCTTTTTCAAACCCCATCCCTGTTCTCAGTCTTGTCAAATCTTACAGGAAACAAAGTGAATTTGTTCAGAAAACTTAGCAAACGCACAAACAAACAAGGGAAACTGAAATGCTGGAAGGGTTTGAGTTTTATGGAAGCCCTTTAACCCTGATAGGTCAAACTTCAGTTCCAGGCACTGGAAGTTCTCTATCTCTGAGAGGAATATCTTCGCTCAGGCAAGTCTGACAGCGACTCGTTCATCACTTCATCAGTGGAAAATATAAAAATGTCTGTGGGGAAACAGGGATGATGTTACTGGATGCTTTCAGACATACACACACACAGCTCTGAATATGCACGGCACAACCTCGCACGGAAAGGCACGCCCTTGAAGATTCATCATGTCGCCACCCTGTCACCCTACACACACACACAACGCCCACTCTCCGGCGTCCCACAGAGGTAAGTTTTGAAAACTTATTTCAGATGAAACTGCAAAACATATACTGTACAGTACACAAACAAACCCTGGTAAACCTGAGCTGTGCGGTATCTGACCTGTCTCCATCTGCACAGACATACACATGGAAAGCAAACACGAGAGAGCCTGATAATTCCAGGAAGCCTATATTCCTCTTCAAAAAAGGAATGTTTCCAGATACTGCCTGTCTATGTATCTCGCTCTCTCTTACACACACTCTTCCCCTGCAGTGAGTTATTGACTTTGTATCAGTGTACGCTTCCCGAGTCCGCTCCTGCGGTGAGATATAAATAGACACAACTGGAGGAATGAGAATTTAATAATCAAAGATAATGGCTTTGTACATATTTATACTCCAGCGGCTTCTACTTCCTGTCAAGTTGTCTCCTTCATTCTCAAATCTTTCCCCACACCTCTATGTTCTCTTAACAGGATACAAGTTATCTCCATCTCTGTCTGCCGCTTTCTATCAGCAGTCTTCCCTCTATTGCTCTCTCCCTTCAGAAAATGACCTGTCAGGGCCTTGAGAGAGAAAAGGGAAGGCGTGGAAGACAGAATTCCATGTTCAGAGGAGGGCAGCAACCCTCATCAACATGTTCGTCAGTGCCTCAAACCCCTCCTTTTCATCCTTTGACTCCCTCCTTTCTTCTGCATTCACATCAACTCTCTCGTTTTCTCTCAGGCTGATGAATGGATGAAATGATCTAAGGTCTGGCCCTTATGGAGGGCTGGATATAATGTTCTCTGGTACGTTAGATCAACTGTTTGGCAATTTATATATATATATATATATATATATATATATATATATATATATATAGTTGCAAAAATGTTGAACTTTTAGTAAAAAGTTACTAAATAATTTTTTTTTTCAAAGTGTATAGGTTTAAGGCTATTTTTGATCAACAGGTAAGTAAATTGAACCAAAACTTTTAAAGACAAGTGATTTCCTGACAATTAAAAGTGTTATATAGCCCACTGAATCATACTCAGACTTAATGCTGGCAGCAGTGGAACCACTTGGGAGAGAACTGCCAGGTGACTTATTTCTTAGCATAAAAGAGGACAATGGTATAAGAGGAATACCAAATTATTGTTTTAAGTGTGAAAATATAGCAGAAGTAGCACCGACATTCAAAAACAATGGACTTGTGATAAAGCTCCTGAAATACTCAGGTCTTCATTTTAAGTTTTAATTTAGTGATGAGTTAATTTTTGTTTGAAAAAGAACAGGAGAAATAACATGCAAGTGTCTCAGATCCAGCAAAAGCTATGAACAGAGTGACACTTTATCTCAGAGTATGATGCAGCATGCAGAAGTGACATGCATGGTTGTTGTCACCACTAGAACTACCCACTGTAGTCAAAGCAAAATAAACTCATTTAACCTCTTCCAGGGCCCATATTTACAAAATAGAGACTTCTGGGAATCCATACTCTGGTCTCATGAGACCAATTCAATCATTTCGGATCTAACAGCATCCAAAATGTTCTGGTGTTGCTAGAGGAGGAGCACAGAGAGAAGTGCCTGGTACCCGCAGTGACGTTCAGTGGTAGTAAAGCTCTTCTATAGGGATGTATGAGAGCTGAAAGTGTGAGGGAGTTGTGCTTTATCAATGCTGGCAAGAATTCACACACTACTGTGTGATGTAATGCAAAAACCTGAAATAGAAGATGCTACCCTCCTCTCATTCCCTGCATTGTTGGGCATTTTTTCAGCATGACAATGAATATATTCATTCTCAATTAAATCTAGGGTGTACTCGTTTCTGCAATCCTTCATTTAAACAAAATAGGCTAATTTACTTATCTTACAGAAAATATTGGCATATATTTTGTTGTTTTTATTAAGTATATGTTTACTATGTTTCAATTTTGCCATCTTTCCATGAATTATATTAGTGATCATTAAGAAAATACATCTTTTATATTTATTCAGAGGGGGTGTACTCATTTATGCTGTGCACTGTATATATATAAATAGCACAACTTTTCTCAATAAATCACACAATTTGAGCTATCACTGCATACTTAGTACTGAGATTTGAACAAAGCCGCAACTCAACAACTAGCCGTAGTAAACATCACTAACAATTGCTAACGAAATGGTATGTGTGCATACGTTTTTTTTTCTTCTTTGCTTTCTGCACTGGTTGAAAGCTCTTGTTATCATGCACTTTTTGTACATATTTATTCAACATCTATTTAACATGCCAGGATTGTCTTGTAAAATAATGTGGGTCAGGTCAGCGGGGACATTTTGAAATGGGCTCCCGCAGGTGTAGGTTTGTTTGACTTTGTGAAAATATTGTGGTGCTGGGTCTTTTATAACAGCATGTGTGTGCTAACATCAGAGTAATGTAGGTCTTTGTGTGTGAGCATATGCACCCACACCCTAATGAACGCGTGCACACACAGGTGTTCTGCGGCATACCTCACTCATTCTTTGGGTCCTGGTGATGGCTGATCTTTGAACGGCTCTAAAGAGCAGCTTCGGCTTTGTGGAGTGACATAAAAAGTGGTACAATTGTCATACGTAATGTCTTTACCTTCCTACCTCACAATTCATGGCCCAAAGTCAACAGAGCAGAAAATAAATAAACCCTATATGCTTTTGAAGAGCATGAAAGAACAAACTCCTTTAGGTGGCCACATTAGTCACTAGAGTTGAGAGAAGGCAGTTTTATTGTGGAAGATGTGGGCGGCCGCTGCTAAACACATGGGCATGTCACTGACTTCTGCAATCTTTGCCCGTTGGTCCCAGCTGAATTGAGGTATAGACTGCAGGTACAGTATGGTGAAAGATACAGTGTGGCTGGAATGCAAGTTAATAAAACGCTTGAGCCCTGGGATCAGCCCAAGTTGGCAATCAAGCCAAAGCAGGTCCGGTGAGATTTCATAGAAGGCTTAATCTGAACATCTCCGCAGAGAGTACAGAGAAGAGCTTTTAAGTTTAAATCAGTTACAGGTCGGTAGGGATCTGCTCTACATGATAAGAACTTTATATGTATGGTAAAGACAAGAACTTTGAGACTGAAAACAAAAAGTGTGCAATTACATAAGGCATATATGTGCTAAAAATGCACAAAGCTAATGTTTTAAAAGCCAATTATAGGAAGTATTAAATCGACAGCAAGTATTTTATATATGGAAGTACTCAGAGAATTATCGCCCTTGTAGATTCAGCTGATGACTGAATGTGCTGTCAGCCAGGTCAGATTCATGACAGATACGCTGCCTCATCAAATTCACCTCAGCTATGTATATGAAAGGTCATCAACAGACTCAGGTAACCAACAAAAATCGTGCCTGAACCTCACATGGACTTTACCCAGGAAACCAAACACGGATTTCAAGAGTTGTTTGCTGACAAAAAACATATTTATGCAGCTGTGCTGAAGAGTCACCTAACCAGGGAAACTTATCCACAAATAACACCGCAACGATAAATATCCAATAATAACCTTTAGCTAAGCTATAAGATGAAATCTTGAATCTAAACCTACAATCCTGATTCCAAAACTGAGAGTATCTACAAGTAACTGAGTGTATTTACAAGTAACTGAACTGAAACTGACATTTAAACACAATACAGAATCAAAACCCAATTTCATCAACAATTGCGACCTAGAATGTAAATGCAAAATAAAAACCAAAATTTATCCAGTCAAACCCATTTCTAAACCTCAGTAAGTCTAAGCTTTCAATTGCGAATCTAATTCTGACAGAATCTAAACCAACAATTCAGATTATAAACCACTGAATTTAAATATACTATCCTACATCTAAACCAATTATCCAGACTGTTAATGAACTTAACAAGCGTTGTTGTACAACATCCCTAAATCACAATCTACGAACCTAAAGCTAAACTATGAGATGAAATCTTGAATCTAAATCTACAATCCTGATTCCAAAAATGACTGTTCACAATTAAATGTAAACACAAATTTGAACAACAACACAGAATTGAAACTCAATTTCATCTTCAATTATGACCTGGAATGTACATCCAAAATTCTGAATCAAAACCCAAATCTATCCAGGCAAACCAGTTTCTAAACCTCAGCAAGTCTCAGCTTTCCATTGTGAATCTAAATCAGATGGAAAAACCACTGAATTTAAATATACAATCCTAATTCTAAACCTATAATTCAGACTGTTAAGTGGACTTAACTTGTACAACAACCCTAAATGTCAACCTACAAACCTCTTTCTAATCCTTGCTCAAACTTCTAAGTTCAGTAAAACTTTCTCTGTGATAGTCAAAAGGCCTGGTCTCGTGCACGCAGCGGGCGGTCTGAAGCGCAGCAGTCAGCGCGTGCCGTGATGCATGAGAGCGAAGGTGGCAGCGTGGAAGATTTTATACACTACCCTGCGCACTGCTCTTCTCTGCATTACTGCCCTGACGCGCATGACGGATTTGCTTTAGAGTGCCGGGCAGTCTCTCTGTCTTCAGCTGCTCCACTGCGGCTGAGCCTCATCCATTTTCATGACCGGCAGAGCTGCTTTTAATCTCACTGTCTTCTCCGCATTGTCTCATACATATCAGGCACAGACTGGAGCGAGTCCCGGGCCAATGGGAAAAAATGCAGCTATGGGATTTGATTATTCTGAAAAAATAGTGTTAGCTGAATTTTATTTAAATTCTTTATCTGGGCTTTACCACTCTGTGTGTGCGTTCCTCTTATCTGTTTGTGTTATGTTGTGTTGAGTCATTCAGCCTTGACACAGATTTTTTCTTATCTAAGAGCTGCTGAGAGGGCAAGGTGAAGCCAACGGATGAAAGAGCAAATGACATTTTCTCAAACATGACTTTGTGGACTGAAGAAGTCAGTGGATTGTGCAAACTGTGTTCGGTCGAGTCTGTTGACTGTCAAGTAGAGAGAAAGATAAAGGCCAGGTCGCTATCTCAAAAGAACAATCTCTAGCCAGAGAAATGGTCCCTAATACTTATCGCACTGTAGTTTCCTTTCTGACTGGCAGTCTGGGTCTAGGAAACTAGGGAGAGTGTATGCCCAGTGCTTCACTGAGAGAAAATCTGACACTTGGCTCATTCTGTTTTGTTTATTTACATTAAAGACCAAATGGCTCAACAGCTCCAGATTTCTTTCATTTTTGGATAGGTTTCAACTGGTCAAGTTAGTAGACCAACTGGCCAGCCAGCTAAATACTAGCTTGGCCAGGCTGGGAAGCAAACCAGCTTAGGCAGGTGTTTTTTTTCCAGCATTTAACTGCATAAAATGGACATGTTAATCAATATTTTTGGTCCGTTTACTGGAAGACAAAGAATGCATATTTTTGACTTCTAGGAGTACAGTAGCATTCGTCAAAGCTAACACATGTATTAAAAGTCTGAAAAATTGGTTCTTTAAATGAAAAAAAGTTCTCTTGACATGCTTTATCCACTTTCTAGAAAATAATCCATATGCATCTTGCAACTCAACAGAGTGTTATCAGTGAGTACATGTGCAGAGAAAAGAGTTTACAATGTGTGTAACTGATCTTGTCAGCGAGTCCGGCTTCTTGACATGACCACAATAGAGTCTTCATGACATTTCTGTGCATTGTCCCTAGTTATAAAGGTTACAAACTGGAACGTCCTTGTCAAATAATGATCAAACACCTGACAGCAAAAAGGAAAGAAAGCGTTTTATTAGAACCACATCTAAATGGCTAGCTTGAAGGACTAAGAGTTTAATTAAACCTAAAAGACAAAATTAAGCCACATCAAGTCATTTTCTAATCCCCAAAACAATTGAAACGTCTAACTAAAGAACATGGTCCTCGCTCCGAGTCTCACACCACTGCATCCTCTTTCTAGAAAATGTCATAGGCATGCTTGACTGAGAGCGAGCCAAGCAGATGAAAACACTGTGGTCTCATCCCCTGGAAGCTCTTTTCCGACTATAATGTATATAATCTCCTCACTTTGTGTTGCTTGTGACATTTCCATTGAGAGAAACTACTAAAATACGGCTACTGCACTGCATCGCATTCTTGATTCAGCAGCCACTTTTAAATGTCATTCATCCAATCTCAAATTTACAGCCATTGATGGTGTGAATCAACAAAATTACTGTCAACAAAAACTGTGAACGAGAGAAAAACGTCTTGTTTTTTTTTCCATCGCACTTCCAGAGGCTGAGTTTGGCTTGATGTCGCGTTTTTTGCTTGCAAAGGAAATAATTATCAATTATAAGACTGATTTGGCTGACTCTCAGAGGAGGAAGAAGCAGGTTTAGAGTGTTTAAGTGATACTCTTAAGTATAGCAGCAGTGGTGTAATACTATCCAGCCTCCCATGCTGAGATACTCAATGCTCTTACTGCCTGATACTACAACAATGTCAGCAAAGTGCCCACACGCTGACCCCTGACTTTAACCCTCATTATAGATTCCCTACACCCTCCACTCCCTCTTTGCTCGCCCATCATCTCCCCTCTCGCTCCAGCTATCCATCACATTCTCTCTCCGAGAGCCCATCCTTGTTTTAATCTGAGCGCTAAACTGAGAAAGAGTCACACATCCTCACATGCACAAACACTCCCTGACTCCAGTGTGGCTGCTTTGTGGTTTTGAGCCGTGTACGCGTCATTACCACAGGCCTCTCTTCGAAAATGAGGCACAATTACAACAGCGATGCATCACAGCCTAGCCAACTAGTGCAGAACAATTCCATTTAAACCCAGCTTTTATTACGTCTCATTCACAAAGACCCCAGATCAGACCCACCTCGCAACTGCAAGCTTAATTACAGATCACATTCAATTACGTCGAGCCTGTTCATGTCATTGGTACTATTAAACACACTACGAATTTAAGAAAACCGAAACAGCAAATCTAAGACAGCAATCTAAATTAAGGTAAATTTCCTAAGGAATTTTAGGAGAATCAACAACTCATTGAACTATCTTGTCTTTGTTGTTTCTCCTAAAATTATTTAGGAGAAGCACCTGAAATAAACTCGATACTTTAATATAGCATAAGAGAGCAATCAAATAAACCTCTGAGTTCATGAAAACCACACTGACATTTTGCTGCAAATGCATTACCTACAGTTATACGTTTCTCCTTGCCTCTTTCAGTCACGACTTGCAGACACACATACACTCTAGTCTGGGTTTTAGTTTCTCCTGATGGTGCAGAACTGAAGCTTCAGCCTGCAGACAGATACAGCGTCGTCATCAGAGTGGATCCACGAGGGACCGCTGGCAGGCAGGTGCACGTCTCCTCACCTCCACCAGGGGAGCTTGGGAGTGGGCCAACCTTGTTCTCTGCTCTCGGTTATCAACACACTACTAAAAGCAGCAAAGTTAACCAAGGGATCAGACCCTGGATAATAGCAGAAAACTGGGACGTGGGAACATGGGGACAAGAGCATTGAACCTACAGCTTCAAGGACAACGTACTGCAGCCAAGAGTAGGCATTTCTGCTACACTGTATATCTTATAAAATCGACTAGGTTTCAAGAATCAAGTGAAAAGAGTTCACTCTAAGACTTTAGATATGGCTCCGGTCTCTTCATCAATCTAAGTCTAAGCAATTGTTCCTCCCGTTTTAGATTTTCCCAGGCAAAAAGTGTCCAATTGGACTAGCCAAATCGCTAAAGATCTCCTAAACTAAAATAACTTTTCTGTTTTATAGACTAGATGCTTCAAGTCAACATCAAAACGACAGGCTTGTCCCATTCTCACTAACTCTGAGCCCCAAAAACTCCTTCTCACCCAAGTCTCTGTTCCTACCCCTCCCTCCCCGAGCAGCATTAATCACCTCGGCCCTGAACAGAACCAACTGACTACAGTCTTTCAAGCCCAGGACAGCTTTGTAACAAACACAGCCTCTTCTGAATGCATCTCCACAGCCTTTTTTGTCTGCTTGGAGAGGGCTGTTCCTCAAACCCGGTTCCACCTTCCACCAGAACGGCCGGATTACCTCTCACAGACCAGTCGAATCAGGAGAGAGGAGGGTTACGGGGCAAACGATTCGCTGGGGTGATTCATGGGCTCTTCTAGAGAGACCTACACCCCTCTTTTCCTCCAAAAACGAAGTGCCATGCCTTCAACCGGCACCTAGCAACCGGCAGCTGGGGTGCAACAGAAATGGGGAAGAACAGTGAGTTTCTGAGATGAATTGGGCTAGACTAGCAGCCTCCATGGTAGATACAAAGACAAAAACAGGAGACAAACAGCAAGACAAGTGCAGAAGCTGGAAAGACAATGGCAGAAGCTGTAGCCTGACTGAGCCCCTCATCAGTCACTGTAACATCTACCGGCCTCATTCTCCTTAAAGAGCTCAAACAAAAACCCAAGCAAACACGGTTAAGTGCGAAACGGGCTTTCGGACAAAGACACTCTTGACACAGCTACTATAATATGTATGTGACTGTCTCAAAGACAAATCTGAACTGTTCACATCAAGAAAAAAACAAACAAATACAACCCACGCCAACTTCTAGTGCAGTCTGCCTTATCTAAACACAGCGTACACTACAATTAAGTATTAATTTTATTCTATTAAGATACAAGACTTAATGGTTAGACACACCAATCAAGTCATTTGTTTCACACCATTAACAATATCTTCATTAGTGATTAATTAAAAAGCTAACAAGTGCTCACTGTCCATTACTCATCTAGTTGCATGCATTACATGATTATACATCAGCGACTACCAAACGGAGAGAAGTGACTGGCTTCTAATCTCCTTTACGGTCTTGATGTTTACAACAGAACTGAGCACTTTAGGCAGCTTAGGGAATGCAGAGAAAAGACAAGAACAGACGTGGGGGGAAAAAACATGATGTTTCAAATATTACTTAAATCATATAAGCCTCTGAGTTTTACTGGAAATCATAATCCTTATGTAATATTTTAAAAAGCAGAACGGGCTAAGCAAGAGGGGTTAATGAACCCAAACACAGACATCTCAGAAGATGCAACTAATAACACCAGTTCTAAGATAGTATCCATACTGAAAGCTCTTTAGAATACAGTGCAGACTATTGTGGCTAGGTGTCACTGATTCAGTTAATTGTTTAATACCCTTGGACTGATGAAACATCTCATTCTGGATAATGTTTGCACATACATTTCTTTGCAAAAACAATCTAAATGATCAGTTTGTCATTCCCTATGGTTCTCATTTGGGGTCCACATGTGCATCTTTGCGCCACGCCTTGCGCATCCACTGGTGCTTTTCACAGCAGGTGTCACCGCACATTCTGAGACTACCGCGACTGTGGCATCTGCTGTGGACAACCACACTGCTTCAACGCTGGAGTTATAAATATGAACTACACCAGAAGTTTAACACATTTTATGACAAATCATACTAAACCAAGCATTCCTCCTTCCAAGTACAAATAATTCTCTTCTCCAAGAAACATATACGCAGCAACATAACATTCTTATTCGGACTAAAACTAAATTTACTTTGCCAAGCAATGCCAGAAAGACATTTCCAAAATAAAACCCCGCACTCTTACTGTATAATAAAAAAATTATATATATTTTTTTTGCTGTAAAATTCATTGCCGTATCCACAAAACAAAATAAATGAATAAAATAATAATAATAATGAAGGAATAATAATAATAATAATAATAATAATAATAATATATTCACTCCTTAAGAGTGAATATAAAGTTAAATTATGCATTTGGCAGGGTAGGCTAATACATGAATCGCAAACTCTCAGAAACTCAAAAAGCTCTTCTTCGAAGCAAAACCTTTCTGTTAGAACGCAGCATGAAAAGTAACTCACCATCCACTTGGTTAAAGTATACTAATCCACAGAGTAAAAGGTGTGTTAGAGGACTCATTCTGTCATAGTCCACATCCACTCCACACCTCAGTTCTCAAACACTGGACGAGTTTCTCCTCTTTTAGTATTTGAAGTATGTAGGAACTCTCAGCAGCCGCTCAGATCCAGCTGAAATTTCAGTTGAGTAATCGCTGGGCTCATGGTGGCTTTCTGGATGAGGAATGAGATCCACGCGCACCATGAGGATTGAACTAGTGTCTGTCAGCCCGTGAGTTTTACCATGCCTTATACCAGCTTTTGATTTCCGTCCTAACGGGACTACGAAACAGCAGAAGCGAATCAGAAACAGCAGCGAGCACGCGTAAAGACAGATGCAGATCTGTCCAAACGCGCGTGGAAACGTTGCGCGCTACGGTTCCTTCAAGAGCTTCTGAAGCACCTTACAGATCGCTTCCGCGATCCTCTCCGGTGTTTAAAGTGTAAATATGTTTTGTCGTTTCATTACACTCTTAACTCCGCGTTCAGAAAGCCGCTACAAAGTTCCGTGGCGCGCAGTTAAATCCAGCGTAAATCGGTCGGGGTGGTGCTGGCCCCGTGCGATCGCTCTCTGAGTCTACGCCAGAGTGAATGTGATCAGTCTTGGGAAGGGCGAGAGCTCGGCAGCGCTCCTACAGCTCCATAACTGACACCGCTGTGCGCACAGCTCCCGGGCCGAGCCAACACTGACGCTCATGCAAGAGGAAGAAACAGCGAGGGGGAGGTGTGGAGGAGGAGGAGGATGCTGTGGGCAGAGGTGGCTGGGGAGCGCTCAAAGCTTCTCTCCGATCTTGCCTCACAGCTTTCCATGGTGTTATCCAAAAAGTTGACCCAAAGCGCACCACATCAAACGTTAAAGACAGTAGGGCCACCAATAATATATAATAAGTATGCAATATATATAACAAAGTAAAATTAAACTGATAAAATACATTTTATATTATTAATAACAATAACAATAATAATAATCTTTACCAGTTTAATTTTAAACTTTGTTCCTTATGTAAATAGCCGCTAAATCTGGGAGATATATATAATGCACTATTTATATTATAATTTTGATTATATTTATGTTTCTTTTTAAAATGTTATTTAAATTATTATACAAACATAAAAAAAACAATAATTATAAAATATATTTATACAAGAGACATATATTCAATATAATAAAATATGAATATAATATTAAAATATTATATTAAACTGGAAAAAAACGGTATACTTTCAGATAGATAGATAGATAGATAGATAGATAGATAGATAGATAGATGTAATTTTGATGGGCAATATGTATGCCTATGGGCGTCGCTAGGCCCTTTTTAGGGGGGCTATAGCCTCTACTCTATTCAGTAGAGCCTCTACAATGAACAATGAACCGGAAGTCTCACCCATAGGCTTACTTCTGCGTTGAAGAAAAAGGTGGATAGCCTCTACTCTACTCAGTAGAGCCTCTACGCTAAAATATGGCGATTAGTTCCATAAACTGTACACCGGGGTTCCTCAAGTCTTGCCCTGGAGGGCCAATGTGCTGCAGAGTTTAGCTCCAACCCTGATCAAACTCACCAACCTGTGATTTTCTAATGATCCTGAAGACATTGATTAGTATGCTCAGGTGTCTTTGATTAGGGTTAGAGCTAAACTCTGCAGGAAAGTGGATCTCATGGGCCAGATTTGAGGATCCCTGCTGTACACAAATTCGTGGTCGCCTCAGTCCCCTTTAAACTTCATGTGAAAACGCAGGCAGACTTCGATCGACTCCTCTCTGTCTTTCAGCGCGTTCTTTTTCAATCCGCAGAGGCGCAGAGTGAGAAACAGAGGACAAGATGTGTGTTTATCGATAGATTGTTATAATATCTGCATCTGTGCAATTCTTTGTAATAAAGACAGTTTACAAAATATCATGGGGGTGCAATCGGTTCCCCAACTACTGTAGCCTAAGTTTTCGCTGCGTTCACCCCTCATCACACCACAGGTTTCCTCCAGTGAAAATGAAGCACAAATGAACGCATATACTTTATAAAACGATGTTGCCATTTTCATTTGAACCCTCATTGGGGGCTGAGCCCCCCTAAAATAGGGTGACCATACGTGCCATTTTCCCAGGACGCGTCTTGGCCAGGATTTCTATATTGCCTAAAATATCTAGGTTTTGGCGTATGGTCACCCTACCCTAAAATGAAAATCCTAGAATCGCCACTGTGTATGACATTGCTTTGCATTATTAAAAATAAATGCTGTTTTTCCCTTCACTTGATGTCATTTAGGCGCGTTCGGTTAAAGATTCTCTTTTTAAAATTAATTTGAGAGCGAGCGTCCGGCAGGGTGAATAAATGCTGAGAAATGTGCCGCAGCTCAACCGCACTGGAGCACGGGCATGTGCCTGCATCTTCATCCGAGCGTGGACGCACTGGCTGCCGCCTGGCTGCTTTAAGCCAGCTGCTTTGTGTGGACGAGTCTTTATCGCCCCCTAACGGTTACAGTGAAATACAAGGCCGAATCGAACAAAGACCTCTGAGCTTTCATGGTTCCAAATATAATACGCCAGAGAAAGGTAAGAAGTAATTGTCCAATAATTACCCTAAAAAATATATTTTAAACAAGCAACCCAAAGGAGGCGCAAAGTATAAAAAAAAATGATTCATGGGTTTTTTCCAATTTATTTCTAATCATTTAAGAACCTTTCACAATTATGAAAATTCACTCTTTGATATTTACAGTTACCGTTACTCTAGTAAAACCATGCTAAATTTTCTAAAAGGCAACTCTATTTACAACCAGTGTGCTTAGAAAATATTATTTTGTGCATCTTATTTAAATCTGCATTTACAAGAAGTAAAATCACAATTGTGACAGTCATAATTACATTTTTAAAAATTCATTAATTAATTCAATTTAATTTTACAGATAAGAGAAATTTACACTGGACCCTCCCCCCCCCCCAAAAAAAATTCTAGTTCTAGTTTAAAAGTGTGTCATTTAATTGAATTCAAGCATATCTGGAATAAAAGACACTTTGAATTCAGCGTGACACCTTGAATCAATAGCAGTCAAACCTGAGGCACTGGGGCCGATTAAAGCAGACCTGTAAAATCATCAAACAAGGCCTGACTCCTCAGAAGAGCGGTTGTTGGACTTGTGCAGGCAACGCAGGGGCCGGATTCCCTGCGCGAGCGGGACGCTGGAATCCCCCATTTTCAAACTGATTTTTGACATCAAAGCAAATAAAAGCCCTTCTGTGGAAATCATTTAAAAACAGACACTTAATATCTGTTCTTCTCTCATCCCCGTCTTTCAACTGCTCTCGCTCACACTCCAAACTCATGCTGCATTTCACACACACACACACACACACACACACACACACACACACACCTTTGCAGTGTCATCACAGTGCTTCTTTCTGAGGGCTCTCAGTAGGTACATAATGATAGCTTTGACTCGCTGAAGCATTTTCCACCTCTTCTGTTTGTTTGGGAGGCAACATGTTGGAGCTTGTGAGGTTTTTGATGCTGCAACATTTAGTTTGCGGTAAGTGCTGTCAACAAGCCAGATCCAGCGATCTTCTTGATAGTTTAATCCATGCGTGTGAGCCTCAAGATGAATGTGAATTCATTATTCCTTTGTCGGCCCAACCACTAGCAATGCAGGTAACTGCTTTAGCATGGGATGCCATTGAATCGCTCCTCTGATATGAGGTCACATTTCAATTGTATGAATGTACAGGGAACGGAAAGGCACAAAGTTGAAAACTCGGACACCCTGTTATGATAATGTGTCTTTCTAAGACTACTACTATTTGAACATATTTGTTGAGGAAAGCTGTGCTATTACTTTTCTATGTGATCAATTTTACTTGAAAGACAATAAAAATGTATAAAAGAAAGAAAAGAAAAGACATTTTGCTTCTCTTTTGCTTGCCAAGGCTGCATTTATTTGATCAAAAATACAGTAATATTTGTTTTACAAATATTGTAAAACATTATTACGTTTAAAAAAAGAATGATTTCGTAATAACTATTTCTTAACAAAAATGGAAATTATTATTTTTTTAATTCTGCTTGGATAGAGCACAGTAGAGGTGTGTATAGAGGGGAAAAATAATATTCCAGAGGTGCATTCTGTTGTGTGTATGTTCAGCAGTGTTTATGTGTAGTAAACCCATCTAAAATGTATAGTAGGGCCAAGTGGCGTCATATTGAAAATGCTATTCTACACATCCATAAACAATGCATGTCTCTGCTTTACGGCTAGATGAAAGAACTCAATTTCTCCCTCTGTATCTCAGTCTCTCTCTTGTTATATATCTCTATTCTAAATCTATCCACTGTATCCCCGTATCTGAAAGGTATAGCCCTGTCCCTGTAGGGTGCTAAATATTGGCTGAAAGTGGATTTATTTTAATTAAAAAGAGTAGATGTTTACCCAAGCCTGAGAGACACTTCAGAATCAGATGGTGGAGTGGGGGTGACCAAAGGAAGCGTATAACTGGAGAACCATATCATGCATTATACGTATAAGCATCACCTCTTTAATGAACACCAGTAAGCAAAATTAAATATTCTTATATGAATATGCTTCATAGCGACACATTAATGTCACTAATAAACTTACATTGAATCTAAAAACACATCAAATGCACTGTATCCTAAATTCTCCACAATTCTGCAGCTTTTCCCCCACAATTATTGAAGGAAGTGTGCTATAAAATGGTGAAATTCCATGTGGACCTACTCATGACTTTGTGTTTATATGGTTGAAAGCATTCACATTAATTCCTACCATTACCCAGCCAATCAAACCAAAGAGGCATAAAACAAAATGAAACGTATTACGCATTCACATTACATCAAATGTTGAAAATGCAAATTACCTCAACAAAGGCTTTCAAAAGAGCTTAAAAGCAGTAAAATAACAGCACGCTGTCAATCGCGAGAAATAACCCGAGATTAACATTCATATGCACTGTAAAAAGTGATTTTTGAGAGAGGTAAATGTAATTATGTAAATCGTATAAAATGTACTTGATTATTGTAGTCAGCCAAGGAATTATCAAGTAATGGGTAAATTATACACGTACTACCTATTTGTTAAAAGTAAAAACTGTTACATAGAAAAATAGGGTAAAATACACCCAGAACCGAGTCCTGTACTGCAAATCGCGTATGCGCCAAACCGCGCATCTGACTAAGCGGGACGGGTAACTTCACGGCCATCTTCCTCTTGCTGCCAGCCGCCATCGAATTCATGGAATTCATCTGCGAAAAGGAAGGTAAGCTATTTGCACAGGCCTATTGACGCTCTGCGACATGCTGCAGTGGCAACGGCAGTGATTTCCATGGCAAAAGTTTGTGTTAAGATGCTGCCAGACGTGGTTCGGCCGCCTAAAAATATCTGTCTGTAAGTGTTGTGTTGTATTAAGGTGTTACTTTACATTAGATACTCACAGAAAGCACTTTAAGTTGTTTTGTGTCTAAAAAATGTGGATAAAAGTAAGACGTTAATAGCGCTAGCTTCCCTATGGGTTTTTCAATGCAAATTAGCGCAGTGCAAATCGTTATTTTTATGCGTTTTCCGGTTTGTAGTTTAGCCCAAACAAATTATTTGGTATATGTGAGGTATCCCTCACATATTTGTCTTCCCAGGTACATGTCTGATCTTTTCTCTCGTGTAATATCTTAGTGTTTACTTTGTATGTAGACCCTCACTAATGTTTGCCCTCTCTTCAGGTACTCTCATTTGTCCTTCTCAAGCCAAGACTCACTGATAGACCACCCTGTTGTTACCAGTTCTGGAGATAACTGACCCACCCAGTGTATCCTGTACATTGACTGACTTAAGGTATGCAAGTTTTCTAAATAAAAGAAATCACATTGACCTTAAAGGGGTAGTTACCTTAATCAAAGGCCTCAGTTATGGAAAAATGAACTGGAAATGCAAGTTGTGTAACTTCACAACAGCAAAAAGATCAGACCTGTTGAAGCACAGCAGACTAATACATGGGCATTTTGGTCGAGACCACTCCATACCCTGTCTCTATGAGGATTGTCCTTGCACCCTCAGGACATGGGGTGCATTAAGGACACATTTGTCAAGGCATCATTCCCAGGCAACCAAGCCAGGCAACATCCTTTCGTTCACGTGCATAGTCTGTAACTCATGCTCTTTTGACAACGAAAAACAGTATTTTATACATATTGGCAGCCGTTTGAAACTGTGCCTTGTGTTTTTGAGGGTTGTGATTACAAGACCAACATATATACAACGTTTCACAGCCACAAGAGTAGAAAACACAACCCACATTCATTGGAAGATTTCAAGACCACTGTTCTTCATCAACACCAAAACAAGACGGATGAAGACAGTGACTTTGTTCAGGATGAAAATGACTGTGGCTCTGTCTTTGAGGAGAAGGATGACTTGCAAAAAGTCATTACTAAGAGAGTGGGGTTGCTTCTCCTGAAAATGGAAAGCATTTTTAATGTCTCCAATACATGCTTAGATGAACTAGTAGAGGAACTTCATTTCCTTACAGCATCTGCATCTGGTCATGTTATTAAAGACATTATACGGAGCACTTTGAGAAAACATGGCTGTACTTTTGAAGATTCATTGTCTGACATAAAGTGAATAAGGAGCTGGTGATGCTGTTTGTGGGGTTGTTTAGATCTTAAGAGATTTCATGTCTTTTATTTCAGTTGAGTTCTTGTTTACTTCTTGCTGACAAATGGGTAAAACCTAGTAGTTTGAAGGATAGCATCTGATCCTTCAATATAGTTTAATGATCTTGGTGTAAAGACCAAGAAAACATAATGATTCTTGGTCTAAATATGCCTGACAAGAATTATTTTTATTATTTTATTATTTTTTTGTTATATGAACTACTGTTACACTGAATTACATTTTAGTGGGTGTCTTCTGTAAATCATTGTAAAAATGTATTTAGTCATTATTTTTTGCTCAGGAAAAATAAAATAAAAGTAAAGCAGTATAACTTTTATTGTTTTGATGCTTAAAGGGGTCATATGATGCTCTTGGTGCATAAAGAAGATCTATAAAGTTGCAAAGACTAAAGTCTCAAATCAAAAGAGATATTCTTTATAAAAGTTAAGAGTCTACCTAAAATGGCTCGTTCTAACATGCCCCCACATGTCTACGTCATGATGTGGGAAGATTTGCATAACGCCGCCCAAATGTTCACGCAAAGAAAGAAGGCGTAACTTTTATTCTCGCTGTAGTATTGTTGTTGCTGCCATGTCATGAAGGCACTGTGTGTTTCGTTGTGAAAGCGAAACTACTTTGTTTGGCCTTCCAAAAGAGGACACGACTAGAAATCAGTGGTTAAGTTGTATTTACAACACTGTTCCAGAACAGTTCAACCCAAATATTCCAATGTATCCAGTGCATTTTATGGAGGACTGTTTACTGATCCTGGTAGAGTAGACTACAATGCTGGCTGTTCTGACTCACAGACTGTAAGTAAGTTTTTTATATTTAAAGAATTTGCCACTGACGATTCAAACGCGAGTTTTGAGCAATGTAGAGTAGCGTTTGTAGTTTGGGTGTAAAAAAAGTCATTATAATCAGTAATTATGTCCCCACTGGATGCAACAAATTCCTAGTTTATAATGGGTTTTAATGTTTTAATGTTCGGCTGGACAGGGCATCACAGTATGGTAAGGGGCGTAACATTTCCGTCACACGCTTGAGGTATTCG
>NW_015505856.1:770319-786074 GCF_001515645.1 Sinocyclocheilus grahami
TTGTTTGTCATTTCTCCGATCACAAATGCAGACATGGTTTTATGTTTACGCGGCGCGATGCAATGCGTAAAAAGACAGAATAAGTCATTATAATCAGTAATTATGTCCCCACTGGATGCAACAAATTCCTAGTTTATAATGGGTTTTAATGTTTTTGTCTTGTCACTCCAGCTGGGACAAGGCATCACAATATGGTAAGGGGCGAAACATTTTCGTCACACGCTTGAGGTACTCGGCCAATCACAACGCACTGGATAGCTGGCCAATCAGAGCACACCTCACTTTTCAGACTGATGAGCTTTTTAAAAATTGACGTGTTTCAGAAAGGCGGGGCATAGAGGAGAAACAATAATGTACAGTATGTGGAAAATAATGTGTTTTTTAACCTTAAACCGCATAAACACTTTTCATTACACCAAATACACAAAATAATGTTCTTTTTAGCAACATCATATGACTCCTTTAAAACTGCCAGAAGCTTCAGAACTGCCCAAACAAACCAATTCAATGAATCAGACTTTTCAACACTTCATAGAGAGAGGACAGTTTGACAGTGTTCAGGTTTGATTGTCCAAATCATACACACTGTGGAGGACAAGTGTTCTGTTACTTTTCTAAAATAATTCATTCAGAGTATGAGCAAAAGTCCACCCCAAAAGCACCACAAACTTTGCAAACCCTGCAACACTAAAGAACAACAGAAAACTCTCAGATAAAACAAGATAAAATATATAGAGAGCTGTAAACTGGATAGCATCTCTTCAAATGTGCACTATCAAAGGAGCATGCAGCACAGGAAACCCCAGTCCAAGGGTTCTGCAGGGGCTGCTTTTCTCATTTAAGACAGGGTTTTAAGAGAGATGGAGTGGGAAAGAGATAGATTTGTAACCAGCAGAGCTGGAACACGCAGACCACATGTCCTCACATCTGGTTTTATTTCTCCCCATAAAACTGAGCAGAACCAGCTGATAAAGAGCACACTGGGTGTCTTCCGATCTCTCGTGGAGAAGACAGTCCAGAGACAATTCAGAAAGTGTCTGTGAGTGGTTTTGCAGTACAACAAATCGAGCGCTCCTGTAGAGTCTTAAAACACTCATGCACTTCAATCACTGCATTGACTCAAGAAAGACTGTAGCAGGGGGTTTACTGCTAAAATCTGCCAACAACAAAACTCTATCTAAAGTTTAGGAGGCACTCTGAACATCTAGCTGTTATCATCTGGAGATTCAACACTGGTCATATGGGATGAACAGTTTTTTACTTGTACACTATAACTTCCAATACTTCTTAAGTCATACAATAGCTTGGAACAATTTTACAAGACTTCCTAAATCATACGATAGCTTTACGTGAGAAACATGTCAAAGTTTACATCTATATTTACAGATCATTTGTCTTCCAGTGAGCCATTAACCACTTTAACCGTATCATTGAATCAGAGAATTGAACACAAAAACCAAATCACTTATTCGTGAACAAATCTTTCAGACTGAACTGAAATCAACAGATTAATTGATTTGGCTCAAAAAAAAAATTCTGTTAAATTACAATAAAATTTTCTCAGTTTGTGTTTTAGGGAGAAACTAAGCAAAACAGGATTAGAACATCATGAAGGTGAGTAAATTATGTCAAAAACTTAGTAGTAAGTTTAATAACATTTAAAAATAGTCTCTGAAAAAAATGAACCACACTTCATTCCGGTGAGGTACTGGAATAATACAGTTTCCCCCTGTTAAAGATAAATGGTACCACCCATCCACCCAAGATGCCCTAGGGATCCTCTCTGTTGCCGTGTGGATATCCTTAGCAACACGGCAACTACCAGTGTTTGGTGGCTCAGGTGAGGATGGTGAACCCCGAGATGAAAACATAACATAAAACAACAAAGGCTTCATGGATTTCCCCAATTACTATTTTCTGAAGGGAAATCCCAATTCCAGGCTCCAACTCCAAGCTAATGAGATACTTCCAGACATAGCAGCCATACCTCTGCGGCATGGCATGTAAATGTTCCAAGGACCTCCCAGGAAAACTGAAAACATAGCAACATACAGGAGGGTAAATGCATTAAGGATCATTCCAAGCTTCCTGTTTAAAGGCTAATTTAAGATATTGATAATTTAGGAATCCATCTATAATTGAGCAGTAAGTTTTGCTTTGGAGATGCGAATGTACAGTAACAGAGCATTGCCCATGCACAGTTACATAAAGGTTTGTTTCAACCAGTTTACCACCAGTTTTATTGTGTTCAAACAATCGGTTTCACCAGAAAATCTTCCAGACGTTATTTCCGCAAGAAGGTTATCCACCCTGCAAGACGACACAACACAGTGGAACATTTAAGAAACAGTTGTTCACTTAATTTTTCAGAGCATGGAGATAAATAGACCAGCTGTGCCCAGCTTGACCGAATTGTCCAGATAAGTCACTTCTGGCCTTCAAACCCGCATCCTGGGAGCAGGATGAAGTGGCCTAGGCTGGCTACCGTCTTATTTTCCACTCGCTTCTTCTTATCAATCACTACCATCAACCACAGTCCTCTTTTTCAGTACATCTCTCACTGCTCCCTGGAGTACTGCACCTCCCCCAGTCCCTAAATATCAACAGGGGAGTCAAGCTCTTGTCTGGGAGCTGTTTGTGATTTATGAGGGAGATATTTGCCCGGTTTCTCTGGAAGTTCAGCATTCTTCGGGATAAGACTGAGACGTCTCAGCCGAGACGTCCCTCTCTCAGAGCCGTACAAAAGATTAGCGGTCGCTGACTGCAAATGTCTGTATAGAGCTAAACTACCATTCTGCGGGAGAATTTCTCCGTCAATGACAGCTAAGCAAGTACATCAGTCTTGGCAAACGGAGGATTGTGGGAGTTCAACGTCTGGCTATTCTCCGTCTACACCCTTTCCAAAAATAACTACGGTCCGCCTCACGCCATTAACCGTCCCATGGAAGCAATTCGAGTTTTGGGGGGCGGATGCGGGGCACTAAGGAGGCAAGCTGTTTTCCACCTGTGATCTGGTCTGGGGAAGAATGAAGTGGCTTTATTACCCATGCTGGCTGTAATGACAGAGAGGAGCGGGGCAGTGCCTGCTGGGTAATTGTTCCATAATTCACACCTGAGTAGCAGGGGAATTCCCACAGGTGAGCAGCATCGTCTGGCCAGGGCCGTCCCAGCTGTCTGCCTCGAACAGGTACGTCGTCTGCTATAAAAAGCCTTGGAGCCCTCGGAAAAACCCCATGTGCCTCCAAATCCAGACAGACTGTGTGCAATTTCAACCACAGTGGGACATTAAATTGAGAGACGCAAAAGAAATTCGGTCATGATGACAGCTAACCTCCCTTTCTTACCATCTCAAACCTCCTGCATGCGACCCACAAAGTGCATTTTTTGCATTTAGACGCCCCTTCCCATAATCCTCTGCTCTTCCTCCTGTCATTCTCTGGCTTTGAAGAAGGTTTTCTCTCTTCTAGGCCTCGTGGTGCAGATGCTCATTAGAGAGACACCTTTCACGAACAACCACAGGCTTAGAGAAAACCACACCTGTCGCTCCTTCCACCCGGCTCAGCCCAGATAACAGAACACCAGCCACTGGAGTTTCTGGCAGGTCTTGCAAACAGAGAGGTCCAATGAGTGATGGGCATTTAGAACTAATGAGCAAAAAATGAGTGCGAATGAGATAAAGGCAAGCGGGAGAGAGAGAGAGAGAGAGAGAGAGATGTAGAGAGTAAGAGAACACAAAAAGGAAGATATGATCATATGATGAAATGGAGAGTTCAAGAGCCTCCCCCATCTTTCAGCCTCGCATCTTATCGGGTCAGGCCACTGACCGAGGTGTTGCACAACCCGGAGCAGAGCCAAAGCCATCGTTCAAATCCTTTTGAGCATGTAAGCCTTCTTTAAAAACCACTCTCTCCTAATTACATGCCAGTTACAACAACGGCAGGGCCCCTGACTGGAGGCCAAAGATCTGAGAGAGGACTCCTAACCCAAGTAAACGCACTATCAACAATCTGTGAGCCTTCAAATAATGATAGAACATATGTGAAAAGAGAGTGCAAAGAACTGAAACACAACAATGTGATAATAAAGAAAGAAGGAAATAAACTGCAGCATGCTAAGCTACAAGCTAGTTAGAATATTCAACATGAATTGCCATTTGTCCGCAATGTGTTGGATTGCTGATTGAAACAGGTAATTGCTGATATTTAACAAAAAAAACAAATGGAATTTGATTTTATCTATTGGGAATTGACTCGTAAGAAGTGCATATTGTGCCCGATCAAATGAGAATTTGCTAAAACAATGCTAAACAGTTATTTGAATACTGGTAAACATTATCCCCATTTTTGAGATTTGTGTAATCTACACTGCAACTTGTTGGGAAAAGTAGCTTGTCACTGTAAAATCTACACTATTGTGAAATAAACTTGACTACTGTCTTGCTACTGGAACACGTTGCTAAGTTAGTATCTGCTACTGTTAATCCCCAACACGGGAGTGGGACAGGCATACAAAGAAAGAGCCTGACAAACAGAGAAAGGAAAAAGACATATGGTTGACAGAGTGTCTCTGAATCTACTCAATCAAAGGAAAGCACAGCTCCTCTTTAGAATTCCGGGGTAATTAAGGGCTTAATTGTTGGGAATGCCAGTGAGAATGCAGATGAGGGTCTGTAGACCGACCTACACAGCCTGCGACCTGTTCATCAAGCCAGACTGCTTAAAAAAAACACCCAAGCTTGGTTTCCATCACTTATTCATAATTTATCTCCACAGGTCACATTCTGCTTTTGCATTCCATATCAATTTATCACTCGCTTTCACTCTCCCTCATAAATATTTTTTCCCCTCTAACCACCTGCTATCGTCCGTCTGCTACATTTCTCTTTTGTCTGGAACTCCCCTCTTTCCATGATTCAAAAAACACAGCTGAACATCTTCAGCGCCTCAAGGTCTTTATCCCGTTTATCCTTCTCTCTTTCACTCCTTCAGCTAATTCCATCCCCCATCTTTCTGCTCAAACTACTTGATGAGAATATTTAGCCGTACTCTTGACTATCAAGTGTTCGAATTCCCTCAGTCTAACTCGTGTTCAAACAGCAGGCGGATAAACGCTGAGATCGGGAGCATTTGATAAAAGATGAGGCATGTAAATGAGGAGGAAAGAGGGCCGTTAGCTCAAAAGCAGCCCAAACGACACTTCACATGAGAGTAGAATTACCTCAGAAGAATGACTATCTGCATAAAATTGACTTGAGTCCTTTGATTTTTCTGAGTGTATCTTAGAAGCATCTGTGTTTGTGTTGACAAATAGAGTGCATCAATCTCTTTGATTAATGTAGAGCAGAAAAGTACAAAAGAACTTGTAGAACAAAGAGGAAGTGTGCATTTTGATCACACCTTTGCAAAGAAAAAAAAAATGAAGGCCACCATTGAGAGTTCGAAATTTTGTTGTTTCTGACACACTATGCTAATATGCTACATGCTAAGCTGCTACATTGCGTGATAACCACACACAGCCACACACAGTTTTTGCGGTTGTTGTTTCTCAATCATAATTACTAATTTGATCCCATTTAACACTGGTATAGCCTATTGTTCTTATTTATAGCATACCATACAATGCTAAAGGCTACATCTGCTTAGCGTTTCCCTTATAAACATAATTTATTCTTATAAGATTGTTGTTTATTATTATTATAAATAAATAATGACTATTACATACAATTTGTGTCATAATTTTGTACTTATTGCCCTCATCTTTCATCTGTCAACACAATTAATGGCTGTTTTTTGTTCTGCTACTAATAGAAAAATTGTGTTCAAATATGACACTGGGAGGTGGGACTCCCTCTGTGACATATTACGGCGCTTTTCCACTGCGTGGTACGACTCGGCTCGGCACGGCTCAGTACGGTACGACACGGCACGGCTCGCGTTTCCACTGCAGTTCAGTACCGCTTTAGAGTGGGCGGGATTATTCACATGTCATTATAGTTGCGCCGCCTCTATTGCCGCGACTCCTGAAAAACTAAATTTTTCATTCCGCGTCGCCCCATCAAGCTATCGCTGGATCCGCTCCTCTGCTATCAACGAGAGAAACGTCTGTACTTCCTCAACAGACAATGAAACAGCCACTTTTTGGTTGTTAAAAAAGGTGCACTTGTTCAAAACAGTTGCGTTCGATCCTTCGCTGGCTGTGCTGATTTAAATCTAGCGTTTCTGTTGTGTTTGTGTCGCAAGTTCAATGACGCAGTAGTGACGATTCTCTCCGGCCAATCCGTGATCAGCAGAGTTTACACGTCACGTTTTGTAATGATACGGTTCACTTGGAACCTCAACCGAGGTGGTACTAAAAAAAAGTACCAAGTACCAGGTACTGTACCCAGTGGAAAACCCCCCAAAAGTGAACGGTACCGAGCCATACCATGCAGTGGAAAAGCGCCATTAGAAATGTAAAATGATGTATTGATTGTCAAGATTAATTAAAAATTTCATAGCAACGACAATGTAAATGCAAACACACAACTAGAAACTAAGTGACCGTTAATTACAGTATTCTAAAGAGCAGCGTAATACATCTGCATAATTTGCTATACTGCCTTACCAGATTAAGACAAATAGGCAATTCTGGAAAGTAAGCTAAAACTATTGTCTTTACCAAATGCAATGAATGTAGTAATTCAAATGAGGATGACGCAAGTGAACTATTCAGACAGTGTCCGTATATGTTTTTTATAAGACACTCAGATCCCTAATGTAAAATACCTCCATGATATCACTGAAGTAGCTGATGCATCACTTTCTTCCCTTCTGTTTCTCTTTGATATGAAGAGCAAAATGAGAAGGAGGGAGAGTGAGAGCGTTTGGTGTACATCCATGCTAAGCATGCTTTCTCTCAGGACTCCTTCTCTATTACCCCTCAACCATGCAATGTTTTGGACAAGGGCCCAGATCCAAACCCATTACAGCTCATCTCCTCCCCTCCTATCCTCCTCTCCACTCATCTGTGGATTGGCTCTAATCGCGACTGGGGAAAATGATATTCAAACTTGAGCACATTACAATGTCTGGTATTTGTCCTTCAATGAGAGCTCTCTCTCTCTCTCTCTCTCTCTCTCTCTCTCTCTCTCTGCCCCTCTCACACACACACACACACACACACACACAGAGGGGTGAACACACTTTAATACTAAAAGTCACGCAAACAAAAAATGACAAACAATAAAAATGTTGCAACAAGACCAGAGCTTTGAAACAATTTGGAGTCATTGGCATCCTCATCAAATCACATGAAAGAAAGGATATCCTATTTCACACCAATACAACTGGAATAGGGATGTGCAAAATTAAATTAGTCAGAGGGTTGTCTAAACAACTAGTCAGTTTTAAGAAAGCCCATTTGACACAGTTTCAACATGTTTCTTAGCATACAGTTCATTTACAGTAGGTGGATGAAATGCAGCAGAATGGAACCGAAGTCAGATTTAGATTAGTCAAAATAAAAGCAAAACGTGTAACATGTAATGTAATTTCTCTTCATGCCATTAGCAGCACAATCTCATAACCACTAAATTCTGAAAATGGAAACTAAGCCGTTTTTGATGTGATTTGGTTAATCATTTTCATAAAATTAAATGTTAAATAATAAAATGTATCTTACCACATGACCACATTGTGTGTTCCCAAGGTTGTGCTTCATAATATAAACTCCTGCATCCAATTAATCCAATATAGTGATTCCCATGCCTCATTGGATCACTCTTGGACAAATTTTGAAGCATTTTGATTGATTTAAAATATTTAAATAAATATGTTGAGGACAAGGGGGTTAAAAGCTTTCTGTTGCCTGAGGGAAACACTGTGCAGTAAGGTTAGCACACCACAAAAAGTGCAACACTAAAAGCTAGAGAAGATCCAAGAATCAATGCAGCAGTCAAAAACATTTAAAGACACAGAGATGTTTTTATCAAGCTACTGTTACTAGAGCATGCTAAAACCCTCTCCAAGATGTTGCATATCTAAATTAATCAGCAAAAAATGACCAAAAATTTAATAAATTTGCTATCAAGGTATCATATTTGCACTCTAGAGTGCAACTACTGGCTCATTGTATGCCACCATTCCTTGCTTACAATGCAAAGAATCACAACATATATTGTAGAATTCAGTACACAACAATTTTAAAGGGCCAAAGAGGAATCGTAATGTACTTGTAATTGTCAATTCTTCTAGGAGTCAAAGCACTGGGGTTAACCTGCCCTCTGGTCACCATTGGCCCTCATAAAAGCCAACACATTTGATAGTGGGTGGATTCCTCTGGGCTCCAATGACCCGGGATAAGGCCCTCTGACTGTACTTACAGCCCACCTGTGAACCAACGCCTCTGGGCTACAAATCACCTCTATCCGGCCCCAACCTGTTCACAGACAGTATGGATCCCCACACTCTCTGATGAAACCAGGGTCTGAATGTCTGACATGAACCTCCCCCAGGGCACAATACCACCCCCCATCACAACCCCGACCCCTAGTTTCCACCACCCCCATCCCAAACCTCTCCATTCCAGCTGTAATTGTTGCCTTATGAGCATCCACTGCAACAAATTCAGCTAACGACCGTCCTGTATTGATTCAAAACCCTCGCAATGCGGTGCAGTCCCACACCAGAGGCTTGGTTGAGGGGTTTTATAAAGTACCCAATAAAAAGAAGCAGGCCATGACCAAAAGATAACCAAAATCGGGAACCTGGAGATACAATTAAGAGCCTTCAGCCCTGACCTGAGTCCAGGGGAACAATGGACAGGCTGCAGTATATGACTGACCTGTTCGATTTGTTTCATTAGCGAGTGCTGAAAAAGCACTTTCGGCCTGATCTCAGAGGAGCCATTACAGGACAGTGGCAACGTGTGCAAAACACTACGGCCAACATGGAGGCCTTAATTTAGCCACAGCTCGTAAATACGTAAGGCTATCATTAAAACGCTACATTTACAAGTAGTTATGATAGTTACTGTCAGTTTCAGAGCCACAAAAACAGCAGAGCCACAAAACTGCCTCTCAAAGATTCAGTCACAAATCTCAGCTAATAGTGCACATGAATGGAAATGTGGAAGCTTGGTGTATTATAAATGCAGAGATGTGGAAATGGGCTGAAATGAACAGTTATATATATGTCTGGGTGTACAAAGCCCTCAGCAATGCATTCAATGCAGTAATTGGTATTTACAAAGCAACACATGGACCTGCAGTGAATAAATAACATAAAATCCGAAAGGCTATGACAGCGCATGGGAAATGGGAAACATAATAACGTCTGCATAGCTCATTAAACAAGTCTGAAATATTAAAAAAGATGAATTATCAAGCCATCTATGCTTTAGCAGAATATTTTTGTGATGTTTGCAATGACATCCATCAGTGCTTGGCTTCAGTAAACCCACTATTTTAGAATAAAATATTTATAATGTTACTCGATCCAAAGGCTGAACTCTTGCTTCACACGATTCCGTCGATAGTCCGGCTCTTCTCAGAAAACTACAAATAAACATCACTGCATTCTCCACCAACTTTTCTGTTGCGATGAGGCTTCGCCTTTTTTCTTGACATTGATCCCATGCTAGCTGTAGCTGAATGGAGACTCATTACGCCATCTCCACTGCCTAATTGGTCCCTCTGCAGCCTTACGCAATCCTGGTATAATGTAGCACAGCACACTGCTAAACCAAGTCAAATAACGAAATGGATGGGGATAGCTTGGTTGAGGTTATTTGGTATACAGAGCACACCGAAAGAAGGATGCAGACACTTAGCGTTGGAAAGCCTGGTAAGGACACAAATGACTGGAACAAAAGGCCAATTATGTTGCAAATCCGCCACAAAAGCCCTAAGCATCTTGGGTATAATATGTAAATACAGTGACTGACTTCAGACGAAGTTCATTTGTGTTCACAGTATCAGTCGGCCGCTCTGGCAAATGTTGAAATGATTCAAAAACACCAACAAGTCTCCACTGAGCTTGTTATTACAGAATTGATCGCTTTATTTATGCAAAATAGAGTCAATAACAGTGCCAAGACTTCATGAATGCTGTTATTCTGAGAGCAGTTTATTGGATTGGGTTGTAAAAGTCAAAATTTGGGGTTCTTATTCGACGCCTATAAGTGAAGGAATATGTAAATTAGCAGGTGGGAATGTTGCAAGAAAGACAAGCAAGACACGGCAATTCTCCGAGGAGCAGAAGCTAGCTCTTTAAAGCAGACAGGAAACACAAGGGACAGATTTTCAGAGCAGTTAGCACACCACAAAAGACTACAGCACAGCTGGGCCAATTAAATAAGGGTGCTGATTTGGTCATTTACATAAGAAATCATTACATTGTCATCAAATCAGTTTTCTGGCGCCTTCCCAAAACACTCCCTATTCTCTCTTTCTCTCGCCCTCTTTTGGCGTCTCAGCTTTCATCCTCATTTCTCCATTCAGCTGAGTTCAAGAACTGCTAAAGGAGAAACTAAAGCTCTCTTGGCAGACATTGCAACCATCTCAATATCTCAATACCCCACATTGAGACAGATTACTGGACGATTTGGAACTCTTGACAGCATTTGTGATTAGCAGCTGGCAAAAGGACTAAAGAACATACCTCTTCTCTGTCGATTTCTTGTCCTAAACCTTCTCTATCCTTGCCAAGTTTCCTATTTTGATTTTAATTAGGCTAGTGGTGCTTGGTACATTTTTTTGTTTTTTTCCCCCAAAACAGCTAATGTATTCAAATTTGGGGCATAACCCAGGTGTACTATCACTTTTCTAAGCAATCATAATTATACATTTCTCCTGCAACGTGTTAAAGCAAGCAAAAAAAAAAAAGTAATGGAATGGAAGAATAGACCAGAATATTAGGCCAATAAGCAACCACCCTTACAAGAGTTTAAAAACACTGAAAACACTTTAGTAGGTCAAAAACCGCTTAGAACACTTCCTCAAGTTTCTTTCTTGTCTGAAATATATAATAAGATATTTTGAAGAATGTTGGTAACCAAACAGTTTCTGGTAACCATTGACTTTCATAGTTGGGAACAAATGTTGCTTATACGATATTTGTGCTGTCAGATGAGGCTTTTTTGAAACCTATTTCATTATTCTTTTATATCACATATTTCAAAACCTGTCTACTCCCTACACATTCATTGATCAGCAAAATGAGTTGCCGGTAGCCATTTACTTTCATAGTCGGGAAAAACTACTATGGAAGTCAATGGCTACCAGCAACTGTTTGGTTACCAACATTCTTCAAAATATCTTATGTTTTGTTCAACAGAAAGAAAAGGGAAAAAATTTGAATTTGAATTTTTGGGTGAACTATCCCTTTAATAGAGCACATGTTGCTAAACTAACACAATATAAGCACACATAAGCTTTTTGTTCATTATTTATTTAGTCATTCATTATTTATTTATCAGCACCATTTTACTGTCTACTTTCTGTAAAAGCCTTCATGTCAAGAAGTTTTCAGAAATGTTGAGATATGATTGGAAATAATAATTATGGATGAGTCATGGTTGAATAATTTTCATTAAAAACTAGACATAAAAAAAAAAAAATCTAATGTAATAATGGTCAAAGCTACAATTCACCACTAAAAATCAAAAGTATACGGGGTACAAATATAAAAAAAAATGTGTGCTCTGCATCACTCATATGAGCAGACCTTCTGGAGAATACATGGAGGAATCTTGCCTTCCTTTCTTCCAGGTTATTATGACTGATAGTTTGCACTCTGTTTGGGGGGTGGGCGAGCAGGGATCGTGTGTGGGTGTACAGCTACTCACGATCCCTGGGTCAGCCGCGTTATTCGTTTCCTTTAACAACAGATGCACATCCATGCGGCAGCACAGGCCTTGAGACTTTACTGTGGGCCGTTAACGCTCCAGATATAAAATCCGCAAAAGGTCATTTTCACACTAAGGATGGAGCAAGGTATTTCAGAGCCCGTGGCTTTTTATCTCTATGGCTTGCTGGGGGAATGTAAAATGAAGCTCGTAATAGTGTGGATGTATTTCAGTGTTACAGCTGCCTGTGTACATGGAGGCCAAATGGCATCGTGGTATATAAAAGACAACCATATCCAAGGTTACCAACATTCTTCAAAATATCTTATGTTTTGTTCAACAGAAAGAAAAGGGAAAAAATTTGAATTTGAATTTTTGGGTGAACTATCCCTTTAATAGAGCACATGTTGCTAAACTAACACAATATAAGCACACATAAGCTTTTTGTTCATTATTTATTTAGTCATTCATTATTTATTTATCAGCACCATTTTACTGTCTACTTTCTGTAAAAGCCTTCATGTCAAGAAGTTTTCAGAAATGTTGAGATATGATTGGAAATAATAATTATGGATGAGTCATGGTTGAATAATTTTCATTAAAAACTAGACATAAAAAAAAAAAAAATCTAATGTAATAATGGTCAAAGCTACAATTCACCACTAAAAATCAAAAGTATACGGGGTACACAATATAAAAAAAAATGTGTGCTCTGCATCACTCATATGAGCAGACCTTCTGGAGAATACATGGAGGAATCTTGCCTTCCTTTCTTCCAGGTTATTATGACTGATAGTTTGCACTCTGTTTGGGGGGTGGGCGAGCAGGGATCGTGTGTGGGTGTACAGCTACTCACGATCCCTGGGTCAGCCGCGTTATTCGTTTCCTTTAACAACAGATGCACATCCATGCGGCAGCACAGGCCTTGAGACTTTACTGTGGGCCGTTAACGCTCCAGATATAAAATCCGCAAAAGGTCATTTTCACACTAAGGATGGAGCAAGGTATTTCAGAGCCCGTGGCTTTTTATCTCTATGGCTTGCTGGGGGAATGTAAAATGAAGCTCGTAATAGTGTGGATGTATTTCAGTGTTACAGCTGCCTGTGTACATGGAGGCCAAATGGCATCGTGGTATATAAAAGACAACCATATCCAAGGTCTCCGTTTAGATTTAATCAAATATAATATCAAAAAACACACCGTTCCTTACTGCAGTGGTGAATTTCTGCCGCAGTTTAGTTGAAGGATGAACCAACCATATTCAATCTGAGGGTCGTACTAACCTGGGGTGGTGTGACTGTAAAAACGGCAGATGGCCATATAATTCAACAAGGACAATCCTATTGTGTGTCAAGACACAAAATGTGAACATTGATTTCTTAATCTACTTGTGTAAAAGATTTCGCAAAGCCACGGTAAGTTACTACGACTCACATTGTGGCGGTTGCGGGTTTAACCATTGTTGAGGAAGGGTATTTTCATCAAACTAATTTCTCCACAGCCACTATATCCAAACTGAACCCAACAACACCTGCAGAGAAAACTCATCTGGACAACGGTAATAGAATTACCCAGAATGTACCACTAAACTAGCAGTAATGGCCCACTGTCTACACAATCAAGTAGAAATGAGCGCAAAATGGATGGTTGCGGCGCTAATGTGGAAGATCTGTTGCTGTGGACTTTAATGATTTCTGGGGGTGAGTGTTTCTTCTAAACATACAGAGAGAGAAGGAAAAAAGGGGGTCCGGTTTTAATAAGGTCCCTTGTTCTGAGAATACTTATTGATTTTTGCCGTAACTGCATGTGTGGTGCAGGGCTCTGCTCTTCTGGAGCTCAGTAAAGGTAAATTGAGCCATTTAGAAGCCGCGAGTGTCTTCTGGGGCAAGGGTTTGCTGCGGCCTTTTCTTCTCCTGCAGTGTGTTTCCATCAGTAGAAAATTGCCTCCACATGAGGTGAGATTAGGTGCCATGTTCTGAACCTCTAAACATGAGATACCCTTTGGCAGCTTGGGGAAACGTTACTTTTAAAATTAAAGCAAAAAACACTGTAATTAATATTTAAAGTACTGTATTACCCATAAAATGTAACTAGTAATCTAAAGTAATCCATACATGTATTTACACAGGAATTTAATACAATAAAAAAAAATGTCCGTAACAGCTTGATTTTAAATTTTTCATGCACAATAAATAAATAAATAAATAACTACATTGGCCACAAATACATACAACTAGATTGTTGCATGCCGAAAACATTACTGATATGCATTAAACTATAGAACTATGCTGATTTTACCTTTAAAACGTTTTCACTTGCCACTGGCCCCGTTTTCTTTAAAAATGCAAAGCTCTGGGTTACAATGAGGCACTTATGAGGTGAATCAGGCCAATCTGTAAACTTGAAAATAGAGTTTCAAAACTATACCCACAAAACATTATGCATGTTAACCTGACTTTAATTTAGTAAAGTTAACGTACAGCACATCCAATTTTTCAACTGCCATGACAGTGTAACACTACGAACACTAAAACTCTAAAATAACCATAAAAACAGCATTGCACCTCAAATGAAATTGAGTTTTAACTCAATAATTCATGTAAGTGGTTTGATAATTTTTTAAGCCTCACATTTCTGCTGTTAAATCTGAAGAATTTGCCACATTCACTTTCATTGTAATTGTCTCAACATAACCTTGATTTCCGCTTTTTCAAAAGAAAGTGAGAGACGTGTTGCAATTATTTTAATCAGCATTATTCCTCAAATGCTGTTGATTGAGCTTAAATTGCATTGAACTCCGAAATTGAGAGGTTTTCAGTTCTAATCTTCCTTTAGAATTCTTGCCCTTCACTTTCATGTCGACTAAACACTGTCACCTGAACGACTGTATAAACATGAAATAGTTACTAAAGGTTGTGCTTTAATTGCCTGGCATTTAGCTAATGCTTTTTATCCAAAGTCCACTAATTGCTGGACAGCCTTCATGGGGCAACATGAGACTGGGTGCTTTGCTCAAGGAAGGAACTAGGGATCAAAGACCAAAGACATGAAGTCAGCATCTTAACATGGGGAACTTCAAGACAAAGCAACATTTAAGTATTAAGCAAAACAGCCAATGAAAACCAGATCTGACTGGATGAATCTACCATTCCCCATATCTACAAATGCCAACCCTGAAAGAATGAGGCACAGCAAATGAGAGAACAGATTAATTGTCTAAATTGTCTTCATAATAAAACAACTAATAGGTGAACAACACTAATTCCCATCATCCTATCTATTCATTCTCACACTTAAAAATCAGCTGCAATGATGAGATTTAATTGCTGCTAAAGCCCCCAGAATCAATACGCAACATTCTCAATAACTCTCCCCACACGTGGCTGAAGGATAAAACAGCATTTAAGACCGTTCAGATATGTGACAAAGATCAAGACTAATCACGAGGCAAGACAGCTGTAATTAAAGCAGAGTGCATTTATTGTCCTGATAGCACGAATGCTATTGTAGCAGTGATACTGCCATTGTCAGTGCTAATCGAGTTAGCGTGGAGTAAAGTGCAATTGGAGCTGTGATTATTAGAACAAGCTGAATTTGTTTCCATATATTACGGCGACTATTTCAAGTGCAATCTCCGGCAGGATTAGTACTTAAAGTTAACAATTTGCAGTAACTGGCGTTGACAGAACCCCTGTGTATCCTGATGCCTGATCACACAAACAAGCTGAAGACACCCTTGAAACGTATAGGAACAAACAGGAAACGAAAAATTGGAGCTGATTTTTGTGTTGACAAAAGCAAATACATTTGTGAAAAATACATCTATCTATCTATCTATCTATCTATCTATCTATCTATCTATCTATCTATCTATCTATCTATCTATCTATCTATCTATCTATCTATCTATCTATCTATCTATCTATCTATCT
>NW_015505856.1:787387-798590 GCF_001515645.1 Sinocyclocheilus grahami
GCAATCTCCGGCAGGATTAGTACTTAAAGTTAACAATTTGCAGTAACTGGCGTTGACAGAACCCCTGTGTATCCTGATGCCTGATCACACAAACAAGCTGAAGACACCCTTGAAACGTATAGGAACAAACAGGAAACGAAAAATTGGAGCTGATTTTTGTGTTGACAAAAGCAAATACATTTGTGAAAAATACATCTATCTATCTATCTATCTATCTATCTATCTATCTATCTATCTATCTATCTATCTATCTATCTATCTATCTATCTATCTATCTATCTATCTATCTATCTATCTATCATTTGTTCATTTGCTCTATCCATCAGCCAATCTATCTAGCCACCCATCCATCCATCAATCAAGCTAGGTAGGTGAATGTGATAGATCTAGATATACATCTAGTTATATTGACAAATCAATACACATTATGGTAAAAATGGGCATAATAATACACTTTCATCCTTTTTTCCCCTTCAAATATGGTATTTCAAAGTGTACACCATATAACATTGACAAAAAATAATTCAAGTTATATGACGTCAATCAAATCAAACATTCAATCAAAATGGTTAATCTTTACATTTATAAAACATCTCTCAGTTGTCACTCTTTTCATCTCTTTTCAATAGCTCAGTTAATAAAAGAAGCAAGCCCACTGTAGGTGAAGAGGTGACTGATACTGACAATGGCTCATACAGTTCCAGGAAATTCCAGATCACATCATCTTCTATGTCAACAAAAGAGCTTTCACCTCCCTCACACTGAGTACACACAGCACTGACCTCCTGACAGAATGAAACAGGGATCAGAGGGTGGATCTAGCAGCTAACGCTCGCTGTCCAGCAGTACAAACTGAACGAGGCACAGAGTACCTTTCAGACTCGCAATATAGAAGAAGAAAAAGAATGAAAGAAATTAATAGATGGACCTCCTGTGGCTCTGGAGATGGGATGTTACTGATAGCATCCATTTCCATCAGATAACTAGGCCAGTTTTTCACAAATGGCACTAAGGAAATAAATACAATGTTGTGTGTGAAGTGAAAGGAGTCGATTAACTCAAGGTCGCTCTGATGCTTTCATGACCTCCTGAGTGCATTCGCATATTCCACTGCTCCAAAAAAACAGTCTTATTTGTTTGCAGGGAAATCAATAGGGCTGACATATTAGGTCGCTATGACTGTCTGGGATCGGGATTGGATCTGTGTGTGTCTAGTAATGACTGGAACCGGCTTGGGGGCGTGTGTGTGTGTGTTTGGTGGCTTATGTTCCCTGTTCAGACAGAATTCCAGCAGTACAAACAAAGAAAGAGCACAAACCAGCTCAAATCTGCCGACTACAGGCATGCTAATGTGAGGAATCGTTGGTACCAAATCTGTTCATTTAAGATGGTTAATTCATATATGGTGGTTCAAAATACAATGCACAGAATATTAAACACAGATAAATAATTAATAATAATTTTACTAAATGATATAATAACAATCTATTCAACAAATAAGTTAAGTGAATGAGACAGATTTACTGTAGTTTGTAACTCTAAACATATTATATTTGAAGGGGAAAAAAGGATTTTTTACCATGTACTGATTTGTCAACATTATTAGGTATATATCTAGATCTATCTCATTCATTTAGATTGATGGGTGGTTAGATTGGTTGAATGATTGTAACAAATAAACAATAGATAGATAGATAGATAGATAGATAGATAGATAGATAGATAGATAGATAGATAAAGATCGATCAATTCCAGACACTTCCTTAGCAGGCAACAGATGGTTATGGACATTAGCATAACTCCATGCGCACCAACAAACTGTGATGTGCTGCTTGTTATTGCAAGTCAGTCACACGTGTCTTATATTTTATGGGGAGGGTGCATTCTTACACTGGAAAGCATTTTAAAACGTGCATGAATTATGTTCTGTCTATTTTGTTAGTGGGACAATAAAGTATGAGTATGCGAGTATATATGTTGCCTTCTAAGCTAACAAACACAGGCAAAAATCCACAAAAAACTGACAATCGACAATTTTGAATCCAATCCAACTCGTCTGAAGTTAGTAACCACTGACGTTAGCAGAAAGTGCAGTTGCTGGCATATTGCAGTTTCCATTGAACTTATAAAGCGAGCAAAGCTATGAAGATGGATGGACAAAGAAAAGGGCAGCTACTTTGATAGCACCTAGAGTCCCCAACAGCAATAATTGATTAATCATAGATAGATAGATAGATAGATAGATAGATAGATAGATAGATAGATAGATAGATAGATAGATAGATAGATAGATAGATAGATAGATAGATAGATAGATAGATAGATAGATAAGATCCGATCAATTCCAGACACTTCCTTAGCAGGCAATAGATGGTTATGGACATTAGCATAACTCCATGCGCACCAACAAACTGTGATGTGCTGCTTGTTATTGCAAGTCAGTCACACGTGTCTTATATTTTATGGGGAGGGTGCATTCTTACACTGGAAAGCATTTTAAAACGTGCATGAATTATGTTCTGTCTATTTTGTTAGTGGGACAATAAAGTATGAGTATGCGAGTATATATGTTGCCTTCTAAGCTAACAAACACAGGCAAAAATCCACAAAAAACTGACAATCGACAATTTTGAATCCAATCCAACTCGTCTGAAGTTAGTAACCACTGACGTTAGCAGAAAGTGCAGTTGCTGGCATATTGCAGTTTCCATTGAACTTATAAAGCGAGCAAAGCTATGAAGATGGATGGACAAAGAAAAGGGCAGCTACTTTGATAGCACCTAGAGTCCCCAACAGCAATAATTGATTAATCATTCATTTTTAATGCACCGTAATTGGATAAACACACGGCCCACAACTCATTGGACCTCAATTATTTATTATGCATTTCTTTCTTTTTTTATGGTAGCCAGATCGAGGTTGGTTTAATAGGTTCTGGCACACATTTCTTCCTGTCCAAGCCCTGTCCTTTATTATGCTGTTGTGAGTAAACATGCAGCGAAGACACAAGCTGAATACATCATTATAAAATCAGCAATGGATAGCAAAGCCACAGTGACTGTTCCATTCATTTAATCAGAATATGGTTGTAAATGCAGATTCTTGTAATTCATTTGATTGCATTAATTTTACATGAGATGTAAACCAGCCATGGGTGATTTGAACAAAAACAAGTTTCACCATGTTAGCTTTCAGCCTGAAGTTAGATAATTTAAATGCATTCACTGGAAATGTATTCTTTTAAAATGTATAGGGTTTACACTAACAAATGTCTTACTCCATGAGCAGTTTGCTTTTCACAATGCACATTATGGTAACTGTATAAACTATATATTTTTTGCTGTTCTCTCAATATAGCTCACTTTCTTGGCTTGACTTGCTAACATCAAAACAGGGTTATTATAGTTTACTAAAATGAAAACCATAAAAAAAGTTACTTGAAATAACATTTTTTTTCAGCATTTGTCATTTTTATTTAATTTAACTTGATGTGCTAAAATATCTAAAACTGAAATAAAAAATAAATAGACATTTAATTTAATTATTATTTAACAGAAAAACTATATAGAAATGTAATAATAAGAATAATAATAGTACTGAAAAAAACAAAACAAAATTTCTTATGTTGCTGATTCAAGCATAATATTACATTTACATTTATTCATATTCAAAATATTCAAAGATATGTTATTCAAAATATTCAAATATAATATGTTGCTGTAAACCTAAAAAGTCTGTTACATGAATAGATTTTATTATGCAATTAAAAACAATCATGTAATACTGTTTAAATGTAACCCTTGCAAAATAATAATAATCAGATGGTACCACAACAAAAATACTCATATATCATATTATTTACATGGCATCACAAGGTACTTCGAAGACATCCATTGTACATTTTGGTTAATAGAAACAAATCCTCACTATTTTGTGATATTTCTGGTTCCGCGTTTTGAAAGCGTGCGTTCATATAGTATTGGAAGGAGACCTGGGGGGCATCACCCATCCTTCATTCCTGGTTCCAGGGGGCAGCAGAGGAATGTGTGGCCCAGTTTTCACACCCAGGGACCAGCGATGGAGCCACAGGCGACGCTACATTTATTAACAGTGTTCAATTTGCCCATAACTGCTTTTCTCCGTCCCGGCCCCTCGGTTACGTCTCCTGCCCGGCTGCCTGTAGTCCCACAGCTCACTATGCCTGTAATTAATCCATTCATCTCCCATAGCTCGGATCAATGAGCCCTGACACAGAGACAGTACGGACCCAAACACTTTCTGCACATACTGTAACATACCCTCAATACCGCCTCATGCTTGTTGCGTGAACAAATAAAATATGTGCAAGTAAATAAACCAGCTTCTTATATCAACATAACAAGCTAATTGTACACATAAATGTAATGACCATATTGATCTGTGACCTGAGGGCTGTTCATTAAGTTTTCCACAGTTCTCTGGTTTTTCTCTGTTGGCAATATAAATATTCAGCTATTTGGAAATGTAGCCACAGTATAACATCTGAAAAATCTATTTCAATGCCCTGTACTCTCGTGAAAGATGGACATTTGTCAGTGCATTTTCAACTTGTTTTGTCCTGAGTAGATCTGTAATGAGGATTATTCAGGGGTAAAGGGCTATTAAAAGATTTTTTGTTGAAACTGATTCATATTCGATGATCCCATGAAAGGTCTGTCTATATTCAAACAGTCTGGTATAAACACACACATACACACACATCACTCCTGCCATGACCCGGCCACTCTAAATCCCTCTCTGCACACTGCAACCAGAGATCAATAAGTAATTTTTATAGTGTATAGTGTGTCATTTGGGACAGTACTATGGTATTGGGGGAGGGACATTCTGATTGGACAAAATGAGTGAGTTCAGGATGAGTCATCAATATTTGTGGTTCACTTTTCCTGAAGAGAAAGACTATAATTTTGAATGCACTTGGCAGTGTACTACCAAATATATGACCACAAAGCTAACAGACATGGACTAAAAGCTACAAAACGCCAATTTTCATTTCAAACCTGCAAAAAGAGAACAAAACTGCAGAGGTGCTAGAAAGAAGTCATTTAGAAGTTGTTAGTCCCCAGTGTGGGAGGTAGTAAATTCCGGAGTCTGTTGCCCTCAGAAAGACTAATGGCCATGCCGAAGATATGAGAGCAACATTAAGTAAATATATGACTCTCTTTAAACACGAACGGCGTTGCTACGGCAACAGCACCGTACAGAACGGTCGACGGGGGAAAATCTAGCAGCATGCTGGGTGCGGAAACACACGGTTACGGATGTGCTTTTGAAAAATAACCATACGTGTCTTCCCGAGAGGTTTACATTAGAGACGCAGATGATGTTGTGGATGGTTCTTTCACAGGCGGTACAATGGATGTGGGTGACATGGAGATATTAAAGTCTTACGTATTCGCAAACAAATACCACTTACAGACTCAAAACAAGAGCATGTCGCTGTATTAATGAAATTATTCTGTTCTTTTAAGCTGGAAAAAGAAGAGCAAAAGATTGTAAACAATCTTAGTTTGCAAAATCTGCACAGAACAAATAAATGTTTATGTAGCTACATGCTACAAGCTACTCATAATTTAAAGTAGTTCAACTTTCATCGTTTCTAAAATGTACAATACCAAATGCTTCTAGTCTTTTATTTGACCTCATTATTTCATAATGAGGCCCACAGAAGCCTTTGAGGACACACCGCATGTCTTTGTGCGTGTATTTTTACATAATAGCCATTACAGCAGCTTGAACTCTCACACTTGAGGTTGGTATACTCATCTAAATATACAGTACCCATGCGGTGTCATCACACCCACATATTTATGCTTAACTTTGCAGAAAATTATAAAGGGCAATTTTCAAAATAGCACTTATGTCTAATGGGCCTCATCTCAGTACAATTTAGCACTAGAGAAGTTCAAACGTGGAGAGTTTGTCCTACAACAAGACTTTCAATGTGAATTACACAATACAAGCTTTTCATTTTGACACTGCATCAAATAAAAGCCTCATGTTTTGCAATATTTGTAGAAGAGAGATTTGCATAATATTCTATCACTATAGCATTATTATGAGAGCACAAGGCCTCACCTTTATTAACAACTCCTGAGGGTCATACAGTTCCACCTTGTAAATTCTTATGGACAAGAGGGGGGTGTGGGCATCCTGAAGACCCTTGTGTGTGTGAAGTCACCATTATTTTCTCTCTCTCAGCTTGAGATTGATTAACAGCCCCCCGCTATAAATGGTCAGTTGCATCAAAGCATGTGACGAAAATGAATTTCACCCCCTCTCCACTTCCACATTCACAAATACAACAAATCCCTCAATCTTCCCCCCAAGCCCCCTGGAACATACGGCAGTAAAAACTTCAGCCTGTCCATCAATAACGGCCCCACAGTGCAGGCAGGAATATGAACATTGTGAAGATTTTATTTCAAGAGATGAGATGATACATGCTCTTGGCAGTCTGTGAAATTTATCAGCAGAGGAGCTCCCTCTACTGGAGGATGCGCAGTACTGACATTCACATTTAACTGGGTCATATTTGCTTTGGGACAAATAACAGATTACTCTAATAAAATGCTGGTTTCAGTAAAACAAAGCAACCTAAGAAAAACTGTATAGAGATTCTTGTGTCTGTCTACATGCTTCTCACCAATGTACAGAAAAATAAAAGAAAAAGAGAAAGATATGTTCTCAAATATGTGGGTTTATTATTTGTTCAACATATTTCCTTAACAAAATGTATAATGTGTGTATGTGTGTATGTGTGTGTGTGTGTGTTAAACTGTAAAAGGAGAATCTACATTTTATCATTGTACAGAAATATTATTTTACATTCAAGCAACCATATTTCCTCAAACTGCAAGCAATAAATAAATAAATAAATAAATACACATTGTCATTTCATAAATGCTTCTCTTGTCACTGCTACTTTTCCCAGTCACTTAAAATTGCTGCAGTCACCCCAGTTCTCAAGAAACCCAATCTCGATCCCAAAGTTTTATCCAATTATCATCCCATTTCAAATTTACCATTCATTGCTAAATTGTTGGAGAGTACTGTAGCTTCCCAGCTTCAGTCTTTCCTAGTGGCAAATAATCTCTTTGACCATTCCAGTCTGGCTTTTGTCCACAACATAGTACTGAAACTGCCCTTGTAAAGGTAGTGAACGATTTATTACTCTCTTGCGACACTGGCTCTCTGTCTTTACTTCTGCTACTTGATCTCAGCTCAGCCTTCGATACCATCTCTCATGATTTGCTTATCTCTCGTCTTTTGGCTGTGGGTATATCTGGTACTGCTCTTTCCTGGCTCTCCTCATACGTATGTGATAGACAATTTTACATCTCTGCTCGGGATTTTAGATCCCCTACTGGCCCCCTGAAACAAGGCATCCCCCAGGGTTCCGTTCTTGGGCCTTTGTTGTTTATTATTTATATTTTACCATTGGGTCAGATACTACAGCGTCATGGCTTTAGCTATAATTTTTATGCTGATGACATTCAAATTTACACGTCATGCAGGCCTTCCCTATCCACCCAAATTGATAAAATTTCTGTTTGCATGCAGGATATAAAAACATGGCTTAACTCGAATTTTCTGAAACTTAAAATGGATAAAACTGAGATCATCATTATTGGTACCCCATCACTTACCACCAAAGTTCCCGCTGACTTAACTTGCAATATCACTGGCACTCTAATTGCTCCATTTAGTATTGTCAGAAATCTCGATGTTATGTTTGACTTCTCTCTTTCATTTCAGTCTCATATTAACTCTCTCACTAAATCAGCTTTCTTTCATTTACGATGTATTGTCCAGCTCCGTCCTTTCATTAGTGCCAACGATGCAGAAACTCTCATCCATGCTTTTGTTTCATCTCTTCTCGATTACTGTAATGCCCTTTTCAATGGTTTACCAGCTACCTCCATTGCTAAATTACAGTATATTCAAAATTCAGCCGCTCGTATTCTCACTCGCACCAAGCGTTCTGCCCACATCACCCCTATCCTGGCCGATCTGCATTGGCTACCAGTGGCCTATCGTATTAAGTTTAAAATGATCCTGCTTACTTTTAAAGCTTTGCATGGTCTGGCTCCTAACTATCTTCACAGTCTGCTTCCTCCCTATTCTCCACCTCGTTCAGTGCGGTCCTCTGATTCTCACCTTCTTGCCATCCCTCGGTATCGCCTCTCTTCCATGGGGGGGGCAGATCATTTAGTGTTTTTGCTCCTAAATTATGGAACTCTCTTCCCAGATCACTCTGTCTTGCCAATAACCTGTTTGAATTTAAATCGCTGCTCAAAACTAATTTGTTTTCACAATGTTACCTTTCTTAAATTGACTTCTGTTTTATGCTATCTTATCCATATATTACTCTCTGGATGTCTGATGTTCTCTGTAGGATATCAGACCGAATCAGACAATCTAAGATTTGGTCAAAACCGAGTTGAGGCCTATCTTATCCATATATTACTCTCTGGATGTCTGATGTTCTCTTTACTTTACCTTCTGTATTATTGTGTGATTGTTTGTTTGATGTTATCCCCATTTCTGATGTTTATTGTTAATTGTCCTTGAGCTCTGGAAAGGCGCTATATAAATAAAAATTATTATTATTATTATTATTATTGTATAAAAGACTACTGGAGTATGTTTTACAAGAAAATACTATTTCAGTTTTTCTACTGTAAAATTTAATTTACTTTAATTCAACATAGCCGTTTCATTGTAATCAAATGTGACATTTACTGAAAACTGTTTCACTAAAAAAAGTTATGAAAAAAAAAAATCACAAAGACAAACAATTTCATATAATTCAATTTCAGGTAATTCTTAGCAAACACCCAGCATGCACTGGACCAGTGTTACATTGTGTTACTGTTGTAACACATATTGTAAATGTTTTATATTTAGAATTACTAAAACTATATACCTTTTTTTGTTTATCTAATATAGATTTATTTTAAACAATAAACAATAAGGATTTGACAGGAAGAAGCAATGAAAACCAAACAATTTTAACAGATGAAGTAATGTAAAGGAAGATTGATTTTCTAGCTGTCATCTTTAGTTGGCTTGCTCATTTCCTCTCTTTCACTATCTTTCTGAACTAGACGGTAACGCTTTAGATTACAACCCGCAAAGAACTATGTAAGTATACTGCATTTATGGTGTACATTTCTGTAATTATAGTGTACCTATAAATAATATACATGTAGGTATAAGGGAACAATGTGTTACGTTTGGGTAATAAGGGGGTAACAACCAGATATGCAACCTGCAAAGAACTGCATAAGTAAACTGAAGTTACAGTGTAACTTTTTTGTAATTATAGTGTACCTATTCAGTACCTCCATGTAGGTATAAGGGAATAATATGTGAAGTTTGGGGAATAAAAGGGTAACAACCTGTAAAATTACAAATCATTTATGCTGCAAGTATTTTGAAACTAAGAGGTGCTTATTCTAATATTACGTGGTATGTATGGCCTAAACAACAATCTTATGTTTAGGGTAAATACAACAGCTGCAGGCTGTAAATTAAAGTGGTGCTTGTTCCCCCCTTGTTCCATGTAGTTACAGGGTAAATACAATATGTGTGGGCTGTAAATTAAAGTGGTGCTTGTTCCCCCCTTGTTCCATGTAGTTACAGGGTAAATACAATATGTGTGGGCTGTAAATTAAAGTGGTGCTTGTTCCCCCCTTGTTCCATGTAGTTACAGGGTAAATACAACATGTGCGGGCTGTAAATTAAAGTGGTGCTTTGTTCCCCATTGTTCCATGTAGTTACAGGGTAAATACAACATGTGTGGGCTGTAAATTAAAGTGGTGACTTAAATTAACCCAAAATGGGTTTTAAAGTTAAAATCACACACAATGTGACAACAGTAACAACACGGGCAACAGACAGCCTAATAAAAGATTAAAATTTACTACACCAGTTCAGAAAAAAAAGTTGCAAAGCAACTCCATACTTATACAGATTATGCAGTTAAACCAAATTCTTTTGAAAAGCTTGTTTAAGAATTTTGTTCAATTTGTTCATGTTTTTCACCCACTGACTTAATGACTAGTTGATTAACTAGTAATGACTAGTTAAACTATTATGGCCAAACCATCACGCCAATAAACACAGTAAAAAACACTGAAAGTCAAGATTAAACTGTGTATTATAGCGAACTGACAGTTCAACCGAGCATTTGGATTGAAACAAATTACCATCGTGTTTTATATGTGTAGGCTATAAAAAAGTACACAGTGTATGTTTTTGCTTTATTGCTTGCAAATATAAGATTGTTAGGTCATACATACCCCGTAATATTAGAATAGGTACCCCTTAGTATCAAAATACTTACAGTAGAAATAATTTGTAATTTTGCAGATTATTACTCCTTTATTCCCCAAACTTCGCATATTGTTACCTTATACCTACACGGAGGTACTGAATAGGTACACTGTAATTGCAAAAAAGTTACGCTGTAAATTCTGTTTACTTACACAGTACATTGCGGGTTGTAATCTAAAGCGTTACCAAATAGACACATGCATGCATTCATTCATATTTCATGCCGTTTTATCAGTATTTTGCACTATTCTTACATATTTAGTCATCTGTGAATGATGTACTGTACAAGCATCTTCCATAACCATGATGAACAGAATAAAGGTGCGGAGAGAATGAACTCAATTAATCAAACAACAGCTGTATCTGCCTGCCTTTTGACTCTGCTTTGTCATTTTAAAGTGCTTTCTTCTGATGGTTGTGTAGAGCTTCCCAAGGGGTCAGTAAGGTTAACAGGAAGTGACATGCTGTTTCAATGGTTTAGTCATATCTACATGTGGAGCACGATCCCAGTCACGCAACAGAAGTGGATTAACATCGTTCATTAGTACTGCAAATTAAAACTACACACATGCACACACACAGCAGCAAAAATGCGTAACTCCAATATATCGGCTGCCACATCTATTTGACTACTTCACAACCTCGTAAATTGATGTGATTCATCGGGTGACACTGAACTATTGGTTGGTTGGTTGGTTGGTTGGTTGGATGGATGGATGGATGGATGGATGGATGGATGGATGGATGGATGGATGGATGGATGGATGGATGGATGGATGGATGGATGGATGGATGGATGGATGGATGGATGGATGGATGGATG